>NW_019658940.1:0-334 GCF_002806865.2 Cucurbita pepo subsp. pepo
CATTGCAACAGATAATTTCTAAATAATTGCTAATATCCTTTTTGCAGAAAGAAAGAGAAAAATAAAAAAGGTAAATTTGACTGCTAACCTTTTCAAATGACATCTCTCCATTATCTGCCTTCCTTTCGGTTTCCTCGAGAAAAATATTTTCTTTCTGTTTTTGTTTTTTTGTTTTTTTTGGTTGAGTTATTGATACTGAGGGAGGTATTTTAGGGGATGGACGGAGAGATTAAATATTTTGTTATTTTTATTTTAACACACACACACACATATATATATATATANCGCACGTATGCGAACTGACTGGTGAGCCCATACCCGCACGTATGGGCTG
>NW_019658941.1:0-334 GCF_002806865.2 Cucurbita pepo subsp. pepo
GAAAGAAAAGAGACCAATAAATAGGTTCAAGATAATTAATCCGAAAGGTGCGAAGCTGCGAGACACACACAATCTATCACCCAGGTTGTTACAGTGAAAGAAAGAAGAAATAGGAAATAGGTATAGGTCAGGTAATCAAGTATAAGGGGAAGGAGTTAAGTCCAATGAATCTCTTTTCTTTCGTCTTAGTTTACCGTTCAAGAATAAATAGGTGAATGAGCTTTACCTTNTTGAAGCAGGGGAAGGAGAGAGAGAAGTTCGTAAACTCTAGAGTCTTTCTTACAGGAAGGAGAGAGAGTCAAAGAGTTAAAGAATCCTATCAATAGGAAAAGGA
>NW_019658942.1:0-334 GCF_002806865.2 Cucurbita pepo subsp. pepo
AGTTTTTCTTATTTCTAAATTTTCTAAAACTCAAATTGAAAGTATGTCAATATTATTTCATGCTGGTTTGAATCATTCAATCCAACTATGGTTTGTTATAATATTATATTCTCTGGATGCAAACAATAATAATTTTTCACATCTTCCATTTTCCTTCTCTTATGTTGTACATCTTTGTTCTCTTCTATCTGTATTTTTTTTTCTTCCTATAAATGATTATGCAATTATAAAACAAATTTCAATCAGTTCGGTTCTCCTCTCTTTCCACTCTCCAATTAACAGAAAAATATNTCATTCACAATCTATTCTTATTTTCCTTCATAAAACTGACTAT
>NW_019658943.1:0-334 GCF_002806865.2 Cucurbita pepo subsp. pepo
CAAAAAATATCTCCACTAACTTGTCCATGTTTGCTGCTAAATTGCACCAAAACAATGTAGAAATCTAAAAATTTTCTTTAAAACTCCAGTTGTAATTATCTCCGGTGCAGAGTACGTGCTCGCCCAGTTCGTCATCTTTTGACTTGCAATGAACAATTAGAGTTGAAGTAGTCATCTCATTTAAAATAGTCACTNTAGAGTTGAAGTAGTCATCTCATTTAAAATAGTCACTTTCCATTTGGTGAACGGTAATTGTTGGTTAGATTTTGCACAAGAAAATGTCATCATATTGCTTGATGTCCAAGCAACCAACACCATTAAACAGAATATGCTT
>NW_019658944.1:0-334 GCF_002806865.2 Cucurbita pepo subsp. pepo
TATATAATCCAAGTAGGAAAAAGTGACAATTTTGTCATATATCCTATAATATATTTTGGAGGCATTTTAACCTCGCGGGTGTAGGTATGATTTTGGTAAACAATCGTACATCTCATATTAACACAATAATAGTTANCAAGTAAAAAGGGTTCGAAACGGGCATGTGGCCATGAACAACATGTCCTTGACAAGTATGATCAGGACATCCATCATGCGGCTACAGATAACACGTCTTGGACAAGCATGACTGTGACACACCGCACACCATGGACATCTCTATCTGAAACGGTGCAATGGTAAGCTATAATGAAAAATGTCCAAACAAAAGAAAAAA
>NW_019658945.1:0-334 GCF_002806865.2 Cucurbita pepo subsp. pepo
AGAAGTTTGGGATATGTTTGGTGTTTCTTCCATCAATCATCTAGATCTACGCCGTATATCAACAGATTATGGTTTCAAGGGGCATCCATTACGAAAAGATCTTCGTCTGAGTGGATATGTGGAAGTACGCTATGATGATCTAGAGAAACGTGTGGTTTCTGAACCCATTGAGATGACCCAAGAATTTCGCTATTTCNACGTAGCGACAGATAATTCAGAATAAGAATAGGTCCAGTCCAGCCAGGGGACAAATCAATAGGAAATGATATTTGCTGCTTTGTCAGAATAAAAAGAAGGAGGAGGAAATGAAAGAGTTTCGCGGGAATTGTCTTGA
>NW_019658946.1:0-334 GCF_002806865.2 Cucurbita pepo subsp. pepo
ATGTTCGGTCTTGTGGTTGCATTTCGTTGGTCGTCGTCTAGGTCAGGGTGATAGGGCTTTAAGTTGCTCACATGAATTACTGGGTGGATTTTCATCCATGCGGGTAGTGCAACTCGGTAGGAGGTAGCCCCGATCTTTTTAAGGACTTCAACCGGGCCTTCATATTTTCGAACTAGTCTCTGGTCCTTTCGGCTGCGAAATCTGATCTGTTCTGGTCGCAGCTTGATAAGAACTTGATCTCCTGCTCGGAATTGAAGGGGGCGATGCTTCTTGTCCGCCCACTTTTTCNTTGCCGTCTGCTTCCATTCTCTTGTAAAGTTGTGAGCTTGAGGGT
>NW_019658947.1:0-334 GCF_002806865.2 Cucurbita pepo subsp. pepo
TATGTTTATAAGCTACAAAAGAACAATCATATGAACTAGCTAATGAACAATCATATGAACTAGCTTTAAAGCCATCAGTACCTGCTCCACAAAGGACCAAACTTCTGCTTCATAAGGGTGTGGAAATCTCTCCCTAGTTGACGCGTTTTAAAATCCTTGAAAGACTTCTCGTGAGAAAGCTAAAAAGGACAATATTTGCTAGCGGTGGGCATGGGCNAAAAATAGAGTAACCTAGAACTAAAAGATCGTGTTAAGAAACCTAGTTGGCCTAGAAATCCAATAAACCTCTTCAACTCCTAGACATGATCAAGACGCATTTTAAAATCGTGAGACT
>NW_019658948.1:0-334 GCF_002806865.2 Cucurbita pepo subsp. pepo
GAGGGGAAGCTCGAAAGGGAAAGCCCAAAGAAGACAATATCAACTAGCGGTGGGTCCGGGCTGTTACAAATGGTATAGAGCTAGACACCAGGCGATGTGCCAGCGAGGAGACTGAGCTCCAAAGGGGATGGACAAGAGGCTGCTTGCTAGCAAGGACGCTGGGCTCCAAAGGGAGTGGATTGGATGGTCCCACATTGATTAGNAGGGAGTGGATTGGATGGTCCCACATTGATTAGAGAAGGGAATGAGTGCCAGCGAGGACGCTGAACCCTGAAGAGGAGTGGATTGTGAGGTCCCACATCGGTTGGGGAGGAGAACGAAGCATTTTTTATAA
>NW_019658949.1:0-334 GCF_002806865.2 Cucurbita pepo subsp. pepo
GCAGTGGAACTTAATCACAAGGTTGGAGTTTCAAGCCCTCCGTCTAGCGATATCTTTTTAATTTTTTAGTTTTTTTTGTAAACTAAAAAATGCATTCGTTTATGTTTTTAAACTCTCTAATTATTGTTTATGTTTTTAAACTCTCTAATTATTTTTTTCTCTCTTATCTTCTTTTTCTTGTTTGAATGCATAAGCAGCTAGCAATAAAGACTCTTTTCATAGATCTCAGTTACATGCAATCTGAAAGAGGAGAATTGAACTNACTCAGTCAATGGCTTCGTAGCTTCGTAGGGAAGATGATTAAAACCTCTAATTTTTTTTGTTTCGTCATGTA
>NW_019658950.1:0-334 GCF_002806865.2 Cucurbita pepo subsp. pepo
GCGCCAAAAGGCCGACGTAGAACGCGGGTCCCGATCCGACACAATTTCTTTAACTTACAGTTGAGCCCAATTGTCTACTGTATATGTTGCCTTACCTGGTAGGAAGTGAGCCGACTTTGTCAGACGATCCATGACCACCCAGATTATCGTATAGCCCTTTAATGTTTTGGGTAGGCCTACTATGAAATCCATGGCAATGTTTTCCCATTTCCATTCCGGTATACTTAGAGGTTGTAGTAGCCCAGCGGTTTTCTGCCTAGGGGTTTNAATATCCTTTTTCATACTTCGCCACAAGAAGTGTTGTTTCAAGTCTTGATACATCTTTGTTCCACCT
>NW_019658951.1:0-334 GCF_002806865.2 Cucurbita pepo subsp. pepo
GAAGATTTGGGGTGGTAAATGACCAAAATACCCTTATGAGACTTCTAAGATGTTTTTTTTAAGACTTTGAAAGACTCAAAATACTATGAAAATTCATATGAGACTCATACAATATTAACGATGAGTATGGAAGATCTTAAGGAGATTAGGACAACTTTGGGATATGAATCAAGAGGAAAAGATACAAGGANTAATTGACAACAACTAAGGTCATTAGGAGACAAATATAAGGATAGTAGTATTCTCACTGATATTCTATTGCGAAATTGAACATTAGTAAACTTATATATTAGGGAATTGGAAATACAGCAAATATGAAAGGCATGAGTTGTCA
>NW_019658952.1:0-334 GCF_002806865.2 Cucurbita pepo subsp. pepo
GATACAATCTATCAAAATATTACTTTAAACTTAGAGATGACTAGATGATGCTCTAATTTATAAAGATGAAAAGATGACAAAGATGATGCTCAAATTTATAAAGGTGAAAGTCTCAATTTGAGAACTAAATTTCATTCCTAGAGTTCTGCTTTTTATAGAGTGATTTGTGGGTATTTATAGTCTTCAAATGGCCACTATGATTGGAAATACTCTTCAAATGGCCACTAAGAAGTTANAGAGTTCTGCTTTTTATAGAGTGATTTGTGGGTATTTATAGTCTTCAAATGGCCACTATGATTGGAAATACTCTTCAAATGGCCACTAAGAAGTTAGT
>NW_019658953.1:0-334 GCF_002806865.2 Cucurbita pepo subsp. pepo
CATTTGAAATTGAACAAAATATCTATAACATAACTCTAAGGGTAAGAAGTTCATAAAAGTCTTTTTAGTCTAAGATAGAAACTGTAAAATAAAATGAAATAAGAAAATAATACTTCATTGCCAGGAATCAAACTTGGGTCTCGGGTGAAAGCCAGATATCCTTACCGTTGGATGACAATGGATTTTTGGTGTAGATGTCTTGAAGTCTTTTGTCAGATCGCTGAAGAGTTTTAGCATGATCTTTTGCTTAATGTCTAACTCTTCGACACGTCCTTCCCTGTGTGTGTTAGNTATTTCAAGCTGTTCGATTGTGTGGCTCTTTCTTCAAAAGAGT
>NW_019658954.1:0-334 GCF_002806865.2 Cucurbita pepo subsp. pepo
TCTAAATTGGACATAAATGCTATTTTATATTTGTCCTTTTATGAAATTAGAATTTTCTGAAATCCCAATTTCATGTCGAATTCTATAAAAATATTTGACTATAAATTCTTTTTATCAAATCATTTTTGTTTTGGATTGGATGTCTTATTTATTCTAAAACATTATTCAAAGGTTTGTAGTTAATTACCAGTATCAGAATTTCTGGTTTCTTTTCACCATGTTGTTAACCTAAAATGTTAGACATGATCACATGCTCTTTGAAGACCGTATTAGCTTCCTNGGTACCCCTGAGTACTCTAACACACACAGGGAAGGACGTGTAGAAGAGTTAGAC
>NW_019658955.1:0-334 GCF_002806865.2 Cucurbita pepo subsp. pepo
TGGTAAATCATCATTTCTTTCTCTGTCTCTTTATTCAAGAATTCGATAAAGCTGCTTCGTTCGCTCCTTCTTGACCGTACTCTTTTTCTTAAATCAGATGAGAGTAAGAAGAAGAAGAAAAAGAATAAGAAATAAATAGGTCAAGGAATAGAGGGAGGAAAAGGTTACGGAGCTCAGCAACCAACCAACCAATAGAAAGAATAAGGACAGGAGAGANGAGGAGCGATGCAATGAAACCAACAGGGGAGGTTCAGGAGCTCTGCAGCTTGACTTTAAGGGAAAGGAGCTCAGATGCTCGAACATCCTTATGCACTTGTTACACAACAAACAACCC
>NW_019658956.1:0-334 GCF_002806865.2 Cucurbita pepo subsp. pepo
ATTAGAGAGAGGGATGGAGATTGAGGAAAGATTTGTTAAACCGTATTTAACAATAAATATCAGACGCGGAGTGAGCTCCTTTCAATTTTAAAACCTATTTACAGAATGAAAAAGATTAGAGAGAGAGATTAAGGAAAGATTTGTTAAACAGTATTTAAGAATAAAAGGAAATATACCGAGATTAAGGAATGATTTGTTAAACAGTATTTAAAGGAAATATACGGTGAGCTCCTCTCAATTTTGTGTAACAGAAAACATCACAATTTTCATCTGAGGGAANAATTTTACTATTTGTCAATGTAAATTAGGGAAATAATTTTATAGAGTTCAAACT
>NW_019658957.1:0-334 GCF_002806865.2 Cucurbita pepo subsp. pepo
CCTCTGGTCAAGCTAATCTGTAGCGACGTCCAGAGGTCAGCAGAACCCATAGTGTCATGTGCCTCATGAACACCCTCATCTGTCTGCGTTCGCCCTGTACGTATTCGCGCTCATCATACTGTGCGCATACGCACTCATCATCTCAAGGGGAAGTAGCTCTATGCTTATCAACATACAATATGCATGAGGTCCCTCTAAATCCATCATAATATCTCTAAAAACACAACCCTCTAGTCTCATCTCTTTGTTACTCTAGGTAACACATACTCGTGGATATTTATATTANTTTTCTTTGTCGATCTAACGACATGATGCAATATGACACGCATCATCA
>NW_019658958.1:0-334 GCF_002806865.2 Cucurbita pepo subsp. pepo
TAGATTACATCTGAGTCATTCAATCAAAGCCTTGAACAAGTGGGATTGTGAAGTGACTCAATTTAGAACAAGGTTCCCAATCTTCTTCTAGATCTTTAATGTAAGAGGTAATCTAATTCTAGCCTTATCTCTCTGTTGATCCAAATTTTGTGTAAGGTGGTGTTAATTTCTTTGATTTAAGGGTTCTTTTTTTAACAAAATCTTGGATGGTTGGGCTGACGATTATGGTTGACTTATCAAGTTTTTATCCTAGGAGTTCTCAAAATTTTATCAAGAGGAAGATATCNAAAAATAGTATGGTCGAACGAGGAAACAACATAATAATGGACACTGC
>NW_019658959.1:0-334 GCF_002806865.2 Cucurbita pepo subsp. pepo
TTTTTACGCTCCGTTTCTTCGACATTCTATTCTAAATTATTGAGCCTAAACATTCGCAACGAAACTTTCAAAAGACCTCGACCGCGACTTAGTTTTTTTAGCACGTACTTCAAACGTCCCTGAGAGGGGTTCGACTTTAATCACTCTTTTACTGTTTGATTCACTCCGTTTCTTCGAAATTGTATTCTAAATCCTTGTCCCTGATCATTCCCTACAAAAGATTGTAAAAACGTCGACCTTGAGTCGGTTTTGTAAGCACGTACTTCAAACTTTACATATTAGGNTACAAAAGATTGTAAAAACGTCGACCTTGAGTCGGTTTTGTAAGCACGTA
>NW_019658960.1:0-334 GCF_002806865.2 Cucurbita pepo subsp. pepo
AACCCAACCCGAAACTTTTCACAACCCGACCCAACCCAACCTTCTATTTTCGGGTTAGGTTCGGGTTGGGTTGTTAAATTTTTTTTAAAAGTTTTATTTATCCACCATTTATAATTATTCGGATACAATCTTATATAAAATATATTAAAAATTTACAAACAAACACAAATCAATCCATAATTGCTCAAAAAAAAAAAAAAAAAAAAAAAAAAAAAAAAAAAAAAAAAAAAAAAAAAAAAAAAAAAAAAAAAAAAANAATGCCGGACATTTTTTGAAAATGGATTAAAATAAAGAAAATATAAGGATATATCATGAAATTAAATAAACAATAAAA
>NW_019658961.1:0-333 GCF_002806865.2 Cucurbita pepo subsp. pepo
AGTTGAATTTGCAACGAGTTTAAACCTAGTTTTAAAAATGTTGGAGCCTAAAGTAGGATATAATCTAATCATATACCATTCAACTATATGAAATAAAAAGGTGGGAAAGTGAGGAAAATGGTTACCAATGTTAGGCAACACATATTATCTCCACTTTCTCTTCTTTTTGTAAGCTTTATATGTGGTGACAAACGAGTTATATTTTATTTTGGTAACAAAGAATGGAAGAATAATGGAAGTGGGGTTGAGGTTTGGCTTGGATCCTTCTATTCCAGGCTGTCTTTGTTGGGTTATCACAAACACCAAGAAAGATAGAATATATATATATATATA
>NW_019658962.1:0-333 GCF_002806865.2 Cucurbita pepo subsp. pepo
AAAAAACAAAAATTTAAATCTGAAGATTTTTCTCTTTAACAATATTAATATTTTACCAACTGAAACCAAATAAGAAAGAACCTAAATCTTATATGGAAAGCTTCAAAACATATGAAATGAGCAGAACCAATCCAGGCTAGCCAGATTCAGCATGCGAAAAAACAAAATTTGCACGAAAAGTAACTACTGAGATCCTTGGACCAAATTGTTCTTCCAATTGAAGATTTTCAAACCTGAATGAAACTAAAGAGATAAGAAGGTTGAGAAGGGTCTAAATCATTGTATATACACGCACATGTATCTTCTTAAAATATGAAAATCCAAGTTATATGC
>NW_019658963.1:0-333 GCF_002806865.2 Cucurbita pepo subsp. pepo
GCATCTTTCTTATGTTTGGTTCTTGTATTTTCGATTTTTCCAAAGACACGCAAATCAATGGTCATATATTTCATTAGTCTTATGGAGATACTTTCTTGTATCTTGTTCATTTAATTGATAAAAACTTATTTGATTTGACTAAAATAGCCGCGAGTTCACACACCGAGTAAAATCAGTATCAATGGCCAAATTTACTTCTCAAGAAGTTAGCGCTCTTCAAGAAGGAGGAAATCAGGTACATGCTGCACATGGATGGATACTTTGATTTCTCAGAGATTCACCTTTACACTGTTAAGAATCATGATTTTCTTATATTTCTTTCTTTTTTTTTTT
>NW_019658964.1:0-333 GCF_002806865.2 Cucurbita pepo subsp. pepo
TGATATGGAGGAAAAATAAAGCTAGATGGAGAATTAAGTTGTATTCATGATATTGTTAATTTTGTTTGTGATAACAACTTAAATTGTATTCATGGTATTCACCATGTTAATAGGTGCATTTGCATCCAACACTTCTATTTCTCAAATTGGAATTATACTGCATGCAATTATCTGCCTCCTAATATTTATACCATTATTCTTTTTAATTATCGTGGGTTTCTTAAATCTGACCATCTTATTCACCAACTGGGCTAATTTTATTAAAAATCATCTGAACTTACTTAATTTGGTGTTGAAATGGTGGTTATTTGTGTAATTATGATGATTTTTGGA
>NW_019658965.1:0-333 GCF_002806865.2 Cucurbita pepo subsp. pepo
TACAAAGAGGTGATGTCGTAAATGTAGAATATCTTCGGCTCTCCGCTCACAACTATTCTTCACCGTCCCCAAATCTCAACTACGAAAACGTCGTTAGAGATCTCAAATTCTTATTCAAAGAACTCGATCTACATGAACACAAAGAACATGAGTCGGGAGAACCCATTTCCGCACGTCCAACCGACCAACCAAAAAGTTGGCTGAACAGTTGGTTCGGAACCGGACCTAAAATTAAAAAATTGAAGCAAAGGCCCAACCTTTCAGCCTAGGCCTAGCCCACGTGTGCTACAGTCTCAGCCCACTCCTCAAGTGCAACCCAGTGACTGCGTGTAG
>NW_019658966.1:0-333 GCF_002806865.2 Cucurbita pepo subsp. pepo
AATTTAAAATGACGATATTTTTAGATTGACAAGAACTATATAAGTGAGAAACTCAAAACTCTAGCGTAAGCAACCTCTAACTTTTAACTTCAAACATAAAAAGCTTTCTATATTTCCAACAAAAATATCCCACTATCTTCCTATTGTTAGCCTAAGACCTGAAGATTTCAATTCTCAAATTTCTTTTGCCTCTATTCTAGGACAAGTTTTATTACAATATTCTCTACACATACAAATACGAGGTCCTTATCACCTTGAATATTTTGAGTTATCTTATTCTGTTACACTACTATATTTTCTATACCAAAAACATAATTTAAAAAAAAAAAAAAA
>NW_019658967.1:0-333 GCF_002806865.2 Cucurbita pepo subsp. pepo
TTTAAAACGTGTCTGCTTGGGAGAGGTTTCCACACCCTTATTACGGATACTTCATTCTCCTCCCCAATTTCAAATTTAAAAAACAGGCTAACCAAACGCATATTGTTAGATCCCTTTATCTTTGGTATCTGAAACCGAAAAATGGAGTGCAAATTGTATCCCCAACACGCCCCAATTTCCAGGGTGCTTCTCAGTAAAGTCCAAATCAGTGAAATGTCAGAATATTCTTATTAGTCCCATATCTCACATTCAACTTTTCATGAACACGCCTGTCGAAAACTTTTCCCTTAACTAACTGAAGCCTCCTCAACAGTGATTACTTGAAACATGCAC
>NW_019658968.1:0-333 GCF_002806865.2 Cucurbita pepo subsp. pepo
AAACTCGAGAAAAAATATAAAATTTTAAAATTTAGTGACCAAATCAAAATTAAACCCAAAATTTAAGAGAAAAAGTGTAAAATTCTCACATTTAAGAATCAAAAGTAAACTATTATTGGAGTAGAGGGAAAATATTTTTTATTTTCAAAATGAATTATTTTAGTTATTATTGTTGTATTTATATGTCTAATATTCATTTGTTGAAAGGTCTTTGACCTTCATAGTTTAAAATTATGAACTTGTTAGTCCATACCCTCATAGCTACCTCGAAAAACAAAATGAAGGTAAAAGGAAGCAAATTTAAAAAATTAAAAGTTCAGAATAAAAAAAATA
>NW_019658969.1:0-333 GCF_002806865.2 Cucurbita pepo subsp. pepo
AGATGAGGCTTAGTTTACTGAGCATCCCATTCCTGGTTTGGGTAGCAATTTTAGAATCATGAGTTTACAATGTTCAGATACTCATAATCAAAGTTATAATTGAAAATTGTAGCAATACAAAGTAGTACTAAAACTGCTAAATGTTCAAATCAATCACTTTATTAGGCCGCTTGGAATGCCTATCTGCATTTGAATACCCTTTAACACCAGAGAATCTCAAATCTTCTTCCTGCTTCTCAGTCTCCTCACCCCTTTCTTGATTTTGGCCTCTCACTGTCTCAACCTGTTCCATCGGCTTTGCATTTGGGCCCTTCACATCATTTTGTGTATCCC
>NW_019658970.1:0-333 GCF_002806865.2 Cucurbita pepo subsp. pepo
AATGAGGGAATCAGTGTTTCCCCTTTCCTGACTGAAACCTGCCTGACTGAAATCCTACTTACTATCCTCGTCTTTCCAGCCTTATTAATGCAATGGAACTCAATCACTGGAGAATCAAATTCAAGATTCCTTCTCCTTCACCTCTCCAACTCGTCTTCTTCCGGAACCAAAGACGATATTCCCTGAGCTACTTCACCTTTACAGGATAGTAAAGAAAAGAGACTGACGAAAGCAAGATGCATTCTCCGATTCCTTCTTGAACTGTAAACTAATGAACCAGATTTCACTCTTATACAAGGTAAGGTAAATAGGCGGGATTCTTCTTTCCCTCGG
>NW_019658972.1:0-333 GCF_002806865.2 Cucurbita pepo subsp. pepo
ACAATGCCTTGAAATGAACACACACACAGCTTAAACATATGACTAAAAAGCATCTCTCATTGATGATGATAGGTTGGAGAGGTGAACTCTGTGGTATCAAAACTTGCAGATGTTAATGCAAATGAGCGTGCTTTGCTCGACCAGTGCAACGATCTATTGTCTACAGTAGCATCTATGCAGGTGTCATTTTGTATCCTCTATATATCTCTCTTTCTCTCTATCCTGTGTTTTTCTGTCTCTCACATGGAACAAAAAACTTTTCCAGGTAACAGAGTGCAGCCTGAGAACACAAATATTGCAACTAGAACGCCCGCCCACCAGCTTAACAGAACA
>NW_019658973.1:0-333 GCF_002806865.2 Cucurbita pepo subsp. pepo
TTACCATTAATTAAATAATAAGAACTTCTTACTTCCTACCCTTCCTACCATGGTGGATTTAACTCACCACGTCATAAGGTCGCTCGAGCCACATGAACCTGCACCCCCTACACTCTCTCTCTTAGGCTTGTGTTGCTACCTTCGGGTGTTGAAAAACTTATTGATGGAGCCGATCTACTACTACTAAGGAGGTAGACGTTCGGTGTCACCTTGAGGGAAGCCAACAAGGGATTTCAGGCGAGGACGGAATTGAAGCGAAGAAATTCTGAGTTCATGCCACGACCATGCCACAACGATATATATGGAAGGGCAGTTTTGTTGATGCATTCCTGT
>NW_019658974.1:0-333 GCF_002806865.2 Cucurbita pepo subsp. pepo
CAGAATTGACGGTGCCATACTCGCTTGAAGCAGATCGACTCGATTTCTCAGTTGACTCTCCAGCCACTTGATAATGGAGGTGGCGCCGACGCCGATCCAGTCGGAAAGAGTGAAAGAGGAGAGAAGGCGAGTCAGTTTAAAGCAGGAAAGGCGGGGGAGGAAAGAAGAGAACGAAAAGATAACAGAGTCTTATATTGTTTTTTTCAAATTGAACCGGTTCAACCTCAACCGACATCGGTTTGGGTTGGTTTAAACCGACCTTTTCAAGATAAATTTATTTATTTACAAAATTTAAAATCACAAATAAAATACTTTAAGAAATAAATAAATAAA
>NW_019658975.1:0-333 GCF_002806865.2 Cucurbita pepo subsp. pepo
GTCTCACCGTTTTAAAATGCATCTACTATAGAGAGGTTTTCCAGTATCCTCGCTGGCAGTCTATTAGGGAGATGTTTCTACATTCTAATAAGAAATGTTTCATCTTCCCTCCAACTGATCTGGGATCTCACAATCCACCCCTTGGGGGCCAGCATCTTCGTTGGCACACCGCCTAGTGTCTAACTCTAATATCATTTGTAACAGTTCAAGCCCACCGCTAGCTGATATTGTTCACTTTGGCGCATTACGTATCACCATCAACCTATGACCATCACTTTAGCATGTATCGTCGTCATTAACACATTGTAAAACATCATCATACATCATATGATC
>NW_019658976.1:0-333 GCF_002806865.2 Cucurbita pepo subsp. pepo
TCACCCCTTCAATTAAAAAGAAAAAAACTTGAAAAAAAAAAGAAAGAGAACAGATTGTACCTTCTCAGTAGCAACTTAGCCAGCGTGTTGTTTTTCTGGGAGATGCATTGGTGTAGAGGCGTCCTTCCATGAGAGTCGCGTACATTTATATCAGCACCAAATTGCAATAACAATTCAAGCATCACTTGGTTGTCATTTTGACAAGCGAGATGCAATAATGAGCAACCTTGAAGACTGCTCCTTGACTCATTAGAATCCATATCTCTCCCGCACGATGATGGATTATGTGATTCTCGATTGCCTCCCGAGGGTTCCTCATCCAAATTCGGGCTT
>NW_019658977.1:0-333 GCF_002806865.2 Cucurbita pepo subsp. pepo
AACTTAACAGAATAATGAAATATTATCAAAGATTATTCCAATTTCCACAGGAACAAGCAATTTTAGATAAGAGAATGATGAATTTGATCTTTACCACACAAATGAACACTCCAGATTAAGAAATGTTTAACTGAGAGAATTCGAGATAAATAAAGACAAATTGACGGTAAAATTGAGTCCGACAGAGATTGTAAAAATGGGGGAAAAAACGACAGAGAACAAGCCAAACAAGGCGCTATGTTATTTATAAAGCAGCACAAGAACAACAATCAGGCAATTACAAATTCCAAACAGAGAAATACAAATGAAAATTCAAACGAATTGAGGCGAAGC
>NW_019658978.1:0-333 GCF_002806865.2 Cucurbita pepo subsp. pepo
AGTCTGCCCTCACAACACATGCCTACAATAAAGGAAATTCGAGTAACAGAGAAGATGAACGATCATTGTGGTTTTTTTATGAACGCAAATTGGTGAGTTTAATAGCTAAGTCCCCACACTAAACCCTAGGGTATCTAGGTAACCCAGTAGTTACAAATGGAAATAGTACGTCCTGTTAGTAACCCAGGGTTTAATGTAGGGACTCAGGCAAACTGAACCGCAGCCTCTTTTTTAAAATCGCTCTCAATCTTCCTTTGATGTATAGATGATATTTCAATCAGTTGGAGAAGGAAGCAAAGAGAAAAAGACCGAAATAAAGAGATCGTATTCATG
>NW_019658979.1:0-333 GCF_002806865.2 Cucurbita pepo subsp. pepo
ACCGCCGCCGTGGTCGACCCAGTAAGCAAATCCAGAGTAGCAAGGGACCTTCTATTATCGCCAGTGAAGGCGTGGGGGAGAGGAGAGCCCTGCGCCATGGGACCTTCCTGCCAGACCTGATTGACGGTGGTCATGCCGGGGGGAAGAGAAATGGTTGCAAAAATGGTCATTTCGTTGTTGAGATAAGTGGCAGAGAGTTGAGAAACCTCAAAGCTCAAGCGGCTCTGTTGCATAGTCGGAGAAGGGAGGTCGATGCTGGAAGTGTAAACATGAGGGAGGCCAGAGGAGTTCCGGTAGGCTATAAGAGCTTGAGAGCCAAACATGGCGAGGGCA
>NW_019658980.1:0-333 GCF_002806865.2 Cucurbita pepo subsp. pepo
GCTTGAAGAGTAATATTATCGGTCTTTGTTGGATGAAAAAATAAGGTAACAATGTGGAGTTACCTGTCTCGTTCCTGAAGATGTTCGACAGAAATGGAGCCTTGTTGATGAAGGTAAAACAGTTTTATAACCGCCTCTAAAAGATAATGTTGGAGACCAGTCAACCCACCTCTCTATTGACAACACTCACGGACCTAACTTCTCTATGGCATGCCTTTGGCACATGACCTTTCACACACTCAAAATCATGAGAGAGAATAGGATGGTACAAGGCTACCCAAAATCATACACTCAAACCAACTATGTGAAAGTTTCCTAGTCTCCAAACAAGCA
>NW_019658981.1:0-333 GCF_002806865.2 Cucurbita pepo subsp. pepo
AATCCATTTGAGGAAAATCCGTTATATGCCGTTAGATCAAATTCTGAAAGGCAGAGATAAAAAAATCAGACTGATGGATATTTACACGTACACTTATACATGGGGTAGAGACAACTTATACAAAGAAAATGATATCAGTCAAAAGACCTTCTTACTCGAACTAAATCATAAGAACATAAATGAGAAAATCTTTATTTAACTCATTCTTACGGGAATGAGAAAGTTTGCAGCTATTCGCCTTATGCAAGGATTTTGACGATCTTACCTTGGAGGACGAATCGGCTACTTCTATTACTTCTATACTTATACTGAAACTTCCACTTCAACTTGATT
>NW_019658982.1:0-333 GCF_002806865.2 Cucurbita pepo subsp. pepo
TAATATCAATGATATATATGTATATTAAGTATACCGATTGAGAGAGCATATACCATTGATGAAGGAAAATGGCCACAGCTTTAGAAGCCAATGTTGAAAAATCTTATTGAAGTATGAGACATTCAGCTATATTTGACCCTACAAAATCGTATAAATATTAGCCTAGATTTAGAAAAAAAATGGTCGTGCTACCATGTTATTAATCATGATGCAATACCATTATCACTACTAGCAGTATTTCAATAGCTTGATTACTTATAGAAAGACTAATCCATTAGCTTAAACTGATAGGTTAACGACCCTCGAAATCTAGCACAAACCGAACAAGTAGAC
>NW_019658983.1:0-333 GCF_002806865.2 Cucurbita pepo subsp. pepo
TGGTTTTACTAATGGTGATCGTTGTTAGAAGAGGAGAGGGGAAGCTGGTACAAAATTTTTACGGGTCCAGCTGCTCGAACGTGGAACAAATAGTGAGGCAAGCTGTTCAGAATAAGCTCTCTCAAACTTTAATTACCATTCCCGCTACTCTCCGTCTCTNCCTCCGTATTTACTTATAAATTATATTTTTAAATTTGATTTAGACGTGATACTTACCATTTAGACCGTTAAAATGATAAAATTAAATTATTACATCATAAAGTTTTTAGAGACTAAATTAGTAATATAATATTAAATTTATATAATTCATTTTTTGTGACAAAATTATTGACT
>NW_019658984.1:0-333 GCF_002806865.2 Cucurbita pepo subsp. pepo
AGAAGAGCTAAACTAGAACCTAACAAATGTACTCTAACATAACAAATGATTATACAAATGTCTCTACAGATTATACCCAAAGAGGGGCATTGTGTCTCGGTTGAGGATTGTTGGAGTCCTCACATTGGCTAACTAAGGGGAAGATCATAGGTATAATAAGTGACCCACATTGGCTAATTAGGGGGAATATCACGAGTATTTANGTATGATGCCTTTGGGGAAACCAAAAGAAAGCCATGAGTGCTTATGTTCAAAGTGGACAATATCATATTAGTGTGGAGTTCGGTCGCTCTTAACAGCCTCTAACAAAGGATCAAGCACTCTTGAGAATAC
>NW_019658985.1:0-333 GCF_002806865.2 Cucurbita pepo subsp. pepo
GATGGTAGAACTATGATAGATATTTTTTGTTTCCTACTCATTCGCGCTCATATCATTGCTTCTCAATCTACCTTTAATTTGAATCTTCCTACCCAATAAAATATTACGGTGCTGGTATAGACCGAAATTTTGTTACAGTCCAATTCTGATCGGTAATAGATACCGGGACTTTGCAATATTTGATGGATCACAATTCTGTATAGTCCATTTACTATAGGAGTTCCCCGGGAATTCATTAGAGGAATGTTTCCAATTAAAATTGTTCGTTCTCTATANATATTGTTTGTGTCCCCTTGATTTGGTTCATCATTAATGTCTGGTCTTTATAGATGA
>NW_019658986.1:0-333 GCF_002806865.2 Cucurbita pepo subsp. pepo
AAGCACCTAGGGAAGAGCATCTAGTGGCTGTCAAGCGCATCTTGCACTATGTAGCCGAAACCAGAGGCTGGGGTGTAAGATACTGTGCAGGGAGCGGAAAGGAGAAACTCAAGCTGGTTGGCTACAGTGATAGTGACATGGCCGGTGACGTTGATGATCGTAAGAGCACCAGTGGAATGATCTACTTTCTCTCAGGCGACGCGATCTGCTGGCAATCAACAAAACAGAAGGTAGTTGCTTTGTCTNACTTCGATGGCAGCAATACAAGGGATCTGGCTTGCGCGACTAATGCAAGAACTCATCAGGAGAGAAAGCGATCCACCAATGCTATAC
>NW_019658987.1:0-333 GCF_002806865.2 Cucurbita pepo subsp. pepo
GTAACAAATTCTACCGGGTTCTTCTATAAATACACCTCTTCGACTTTGAAAATGTAATCTCTTCCCGGTTCCAGAACTCTTGCTATACTAAAATTCTCTATACTAACTTAGCATCGAAGCTTATGTGACAAACACTATTGAAGTGTGGAAATTTTTCTTACTTTATAGGTCACGTTATCTCCTATCAGGTAAATTTTACCGTTGCTATNGTCAAATATCGGAGTAGATATTTTAACCGCTAACTCCAATTATTTAAGATAAGCATATTTAAGAATATGTAGGATAAAAATACGTTAAATAAATTATATAATAGTTGAAATTCATAGATATTTT
>NW_019658988.1:0-333 GCF_002806865.2 Cucurbita pepo subsp. pepo
ACAAAGCCATTTGAAATAGAAACCGATGCTTCCGGCTTTGCTCTAGGTGGGGTCCTTATTCAAGAAGGTCACCCCAATGCTTACGAAAGTCGAAAGCTCAACGATGCCGAACGAAGATACACTGTCTCCGAGAAAGAAATGCTGGCTGTAGTCCATTGCCTTCGAGTCTGGAGACAGTATCTATTGGGATCACAGTTCGTAGTGAAGACGGATAACAGCGCCACTTGCCACTTTTTTGATCAACCAAAATTAACAGCAAAACAAGCCCGGTGGTAGGAGTCGTTGGCNACCAACGCACTGAGTCGGAAGGGCAAACATGCGGCCCTGTGCATG
>NW_019658989.1:0-333 GCF_002806865.2 Cucurbita pepo subsp. pepo
AAAGGGATGGATGGTTCTTTTTCCAGAACCAACAAAGAAAACGAATGAGATGGTAATTTCAGAACCAAGAAAGATAAGGGATATGATGGTAATTCTAGAACTAACAAAAAAGAGGGAACCAACAAAGAAACAAAAAAGAGGGAACCAACAAAGAAAAGAGATGAGATGGTAATTCCAAAACCAACAAAGATAAGGGATATGATGGTAATTCCATAACCAACAAAGAAAATGAATAGTAATTCTAGAACAGAAAAAATTGNCAAAGAGAAGGGATGGTAATTCTAGAATAGAGTGAAAATGGAAGGTAAGTCTAGAACCCATGAAGAAAATGGA
>NW_019658990.1:0-333 GCF_002806865.2 Cucurbita pepo subsp. pepo
AGGAAAGTCCTCGTGTGCAGACAAACTACTGAGCCTATTTAAAGACTCTTAACCATTTCCACACATGATAAGAACATTAACACGAAAGAACCTCAATGCACTATCTATATGACCAAAGTGAGTCAAACTCAATAGCACTAATCATGAAGTACCACTCCACCGGGTATTTTTAAGTCTATTTATGTCCTTAAGAGCATTAATAATTTCCTAGAGGGANGCTGCTAATAGGCATGATAAGTTATCCACGTTCTCCTATATGTCATAATTGTAAATGGAAGGTTATAACTTACATTTTTTGTTTTAAGGATTTTCTGGACTAATTTATGGGGTTAA
>NW_019658991.1:0-333 GCF_002806865.2 Cucurbita pepo subsp. pepo
CTCAGGTACGTCTTTTTCTTTACTCTTTATTTAATGGTAACATGATCGCAGATCTATCTTAGAAAATATCGTTGCCTTTCTGAGTTGATCGAATAAGTCTTCTATTCTAGGCAGAGGGTATTTGTTCTTTATGGTTCTCTTATTTAACTCTCTGTAATCGATGCACAAACGCATCGATCCATCTTTCTTCTGAACAAACACTAGCGCAGCCCAGGGGATTATGCTAGGTCGAATGAACCATTTATCNTTCAACTCTGCTAGCGTCATGCGATAGGGTGCTTTAAAAATAGGCCCAGTTCCCAGCTCGAGTTCGATGAGGAAGTCGACCGCTCG
>NW_019658992.1:0-333 GCF_002806865.2 Cucurbita pepo subsp. pepo
TATTATATACTTATATTTCTAGCTTCTAACGTTCTTTTTTTTAAAATTTGAGATCATTTCATGATGTGGATAGAATTTATATTATATTTTTCAAAAAAATATTTTTTTTTTTTACATTTTTTAATAGAAATTATAATAAAAATTAAAAATTATTCATTAAAAGTACCTTTGAAATGATGTTGGTTGAAAAGNTGAAAAAAAAGGGGTGGGAACATAAATGATGAAAGCTTTCCCACCCTACCCGTGGATATCTTTAATTATAACGATCCTAAATTTTTAAATTGTTACTATTGTCTCATGCTTATTATCTATTTGGAAATATAACTCTTAAAA
>NW_019658993.1:0-333 GCF_002806865.2 Cucurbita pepo subsp. pepo
ATCGGATGAACATTCCCAGGTTTGGTTCTTCAATCTCTTGCCGTCTCTCTTTCCTACGGTATCAATCACTTCTAATCGTTCACTTTACTGCTATTCTTCTTCTGCAATATCATGATTTTCTGGTCTACAGTTGGCTAAGTTTGCCGTAGTTTGATCATTCTATCGGATTTTTCTCCCTATAATTTCTTTTTCTTCGATCTATTAGGTTTTAGTTTTAATTAGTTTACGATTTGCAAATCCTTGGGTTCCCNGAACAGTGTTTTCTTATTTTAATCACCGCAATCTTCTCTTGCCTTTTCTGAGAAATTTCTTTCCCCACACGTTTTCAGATTC
>NW_019658994.1:0-333 GCF_002806865.2 Cucurbita pepo subsp. pepo
ATGATGTTTTGTTCTTTTTTCTTTATGATGTTTGATGATTACGAAGATGGCATGAAGATCTCAAACAATTTATAGTTATAATACACATTTTTAAATAGTAAATACTAAATTTGTCTTTTAAAAAATTAGTTAAAAAAAAAACAACAAAGAAATTTAAATATTACCATAACTCCTTTTATGTTCTTACCAAAATTTGTGAAATATTGTTCCATTCTTAAATAAATATATAAAANGAAAATAAACAATATTTTTTTCATTGACAAAAAAATATCAGAGACTGAAACAATAATTACACGTTTTGTTTTGTTTAAAACTTTTATTTTGAGAATGAAA
>NW_019658995.1:0-333 GCF_002806865.2 Cucurbita pepo subsp. pepo
AGATGTTGGAAAATATTTAAACTAAATACCTAATAATACTCGGACTATTTTGACATAATCAAATTCTTTTAACAATCCCTTCTTCAACTTATTTTTATTTGTCAAGAATTAGTTAAAGGTCAGAAAAACTCTGCACTAAGTTCTTCACACAACTTCCGAAATGCTTTTAATTTTTAGAGGCTTTGTCAACAAATCATCAAGTTGATTTTCCGTACCACACAATNCTTCCGAAATGCTTTTAATTTTTAGAGGCTTTGTCAACAAATCATCAAGTTGATTTTCCGTACCACACAATAATAAATTAACAGTTCCTTCTTTTGTAAGATCTCTACA
>NW_019658996.1:0-333 GCF_002806865.2 Cucurbita pepo subsp. pepo
GTTCAGGGACAGAGAGAGTCAATTCATTAGCTGCAGCAGCGACCGACAGGTGAAGGAGCCAGAGTTTAGGAGAATTCATTCATCGGGAGTCTTTCTCTTTGTCTTGTCTCTCTTCTTTCTTTCCTTTTATTCAAAGACTATAAACTCGACTCATTCATCTTTCTTTCGTCTTGACTTCCCTTCTGGTTAATCAGTAATAGGTCCTATCCTGTTCTGTCTCATTCATCTTTCTTCGAATAACTCACACGGAACAAGCAAGGAGTGAAGGCAATGGAATAGCTTGCCCTGNGTAGGTCCGGTCATAGAGTCTGGTTCAGGGGCAATGAGACCGTA
>NW_019658997.1:0-333 GCF_002806865.2 Cucurbita pepo subsp. pepo
TCTTCCTTACTATGACTCGAACACAAGATCAAGCGTTGTGGCAGCCTCTTGAAAGAAAATCTCAAAGGGACCGGAGAAAGAGTTTCGAGAATTCTCTGGAGAAATAATTTCATTCTTTAGAGAAAGTGAGAGAGATTAATATGTCTTTGGCTCAACCCGAGGGTCCTATTTATAAGGACTCTCGGGAAATATTTGTCAAATAATATATTTGCATATTTAATATATTAGCATATTATACCTTATATAAATTATATTTAGATATTATAAGATATCCTAATATANTATTTTTATTTAATGTATCAAAATACATTATTGATTTAATATATATATATT
>NW_019658998.1:0-333 GCF_002806865.2 Cucurbita pepo subsp. pepo
TGACAGGGACGTCAACTAATTGAGTGGGGGAGGATGTCACGGTCATGCAATTATCATGCATGTCCAAGGCGTGTTGTCAATGGCTGCATGACAGATATCTCGGTCTTGCTTGTCTAGAATGTGTTGTCTATGGTTGCATGCCCGTTCCAAACCCCTTTTACATGCTTTCATCCTAGATAAGTANATTTACCATGTCATGAAATATTTATAATATTTTTGCATTAAATTAAACTAAATTATTAAATTGATATTTATTTATTCCAAAAAAGATCCTTTTTCATATAAAAATATTTATATATATATATATATAATATGAAGTTGAAAACTTTCAAG
>NW_019658999.1:0-333 GCF_002806865.2 Cucurbita pepo subsp. pepo
AATTTAACGAATCGGATTACGGATTGGGAGATAAAAAAATCAGAAGAAAATAGATCGAAACGGAAAAGAGACCCGGAAAAATGAAGCAGGAGAGAGGGTGGAGGCCGCCACGCGTCGGTCGGCGTGCGGAGGAGAGCGGCGGAAACAGTGATCGACACGTGTCGATCNACAGTGATCGACACGTGTCGATCACTGGCTGGTGAGGCGCGTCCTCACCTGGCAGCGGGCACGCGTTAGGCGTGCGGACCCGGCCGGCCCGACCCACGCCGCACGCGAAGCGCCTGACCCGGCACCTCTGACCCGCGCCTGCGCGGGGGAGAAGCGCGTAGGGCA
>NW_019659000.1:0-333 GCF_002806865.2 Cucurbita pepo subsp. pepo
CTTCCAGTATCTGAATAATTTCAAATTTCCTTCCACGTACTTTTTATTGTGTATAGTATCTGAAACCATAAGATTTTCGATGAGAATCGGTCTGAAATGGGGTTAAAATTGAGAAAATCCGAGAAAAGGTCAAATTTTACGTTGACTTGGACAGTTCAGTTGAACTAGCCATATCATCGTTTTCTTCCTCTGAACAGGAAGAAGATGCACATTTTTTGCGTCGCCGCCATCTGAAACTCGGCCTGTACAGCCACATTTACAGCGTTTCTCTCCTTGATTTCTTCGTGANCAGGGATTAATTTGATACCTTCTCGTGGATCATAGCCTAAGATA
>NW_019659001.1:0-333 GCF_002806865.2 Cucurbita pepo subsp. pepo
CAATATCATACCATTGTGGAGAGTCGTGTTCGTCTAACACGTCCAAAACTAAAAACTCACTAGGCTTATCAAGGCATCACTTTCTGCTCCGATTTGACTCAAGGTTTCTTCATGGAAGTTGAGCGGTATCATCACAAGAACAACATATTANAGAACAACATATTAAAAATTCAGAACCTAACTCTACAGAAATCTCACAGATCGAGAGTAAAATCGAGTACAAAAATTTGAAATCCTTACCTCTCCTTTTTATTTATTTATTTTTTTTCTTTTTGGTGGATTTGGAGGATGGAAGAGTCTAGATTCAATGTCTTCAACATCCTAAGCAAGTTT
>NW_019659002.1:0-333 GCF_002806865.2 Cucurbita pepo subsp. pepo
CCCTAAGAGCGTGAAAATGATATTAATATAAATATCAACGACCATGTGTTACCTAGAGTAAAAAGAGATCAGACTAGAGGGTTGTGTCAGAAGAGACATTACGATGGATTTAGAGGGACCTCATGCATATTGTATGTTCATAAGCATAGGACTACTTCCCCTAGAGATGATGAGTGCGGACGCGCACCTTATGATGAGCGCGAATGCGCACAGGTGCGAATGCACACAGATGAGGGTGTTCATGAGGCGCATGACACNTATTAGCTCGACAAGAGGATCCAGGGGGTGTGCAAGCACCCTGGGGATTCACACTCGCATGTGTGAGTCGTGTGT
>NW_019659003.1:0-333 GCF_002806865.2 Cucurbita pepo subsp. pepo
CTCTCTGAATTTTTCAAGAGCTTCAAACTTGTGACGCATTACGTAAAGATAGCCATACATTGAATAATCATCAATAAAATTAATGAAATATTCATACCCTCCTCGTGCTTTGACATTCATTGGACCATAGAGATCTGTATGCACAAGTTCTAAGATTTCGTTGGCTCTATAACCTTTTTCGGAAAATGATCGTTTAGTCATTTTACCCTCACTACAAATATATTTTTGTCCATTTTATATAACCATGATTAGTAAGTCGATCTTTCACAGCTTGTTCGTAACTAGANATGAATCACTAATCCTCTAATGAACAATTGGTTTGTGGTCCAACAA
>NW_019659004.1:0-332 GCF_002806865.2 Cucurbita pepo subsp. pepo
TGTCAATCGACCTGAGGAGTAAACGACGTTGCAATTTAAACTGTTAATTATCATAGATTTGAAAAGTTTGGTTTAAGCTCAAAGGGGACAATATAATATCATTATAGAGATACGAGCGTCGTTGTTTCTTATAAGTGGTATCAAAGTGATATCCCTAACTTAATTAGTTGTGTGGGTTGGAATCCGTTAGTATCGAACAAAAAAAAGTTGATGAGTCTATTGTTTAGTCGAATAACGGATTGTTGAGAATGCAAACAATGTTAATAAAATGACCTAATGAAACCGGTGTTTATAGAAACGCCTTGAATACAAAATACCAATGAGTCTTCTCT
>NW_019659005.1:0-332 GCF_002806865.2 Cucurbita pepo subsp. pepo
GAGCTACCAAATCCCTCTCTGAAAGGGAACTTTCTGGAAGAAGACCTAAAGGAAGGATTGAAGTAATGCATTGTGGGGTGGCCACCGGGGCCCGGCGTACCCGGTGTCAGAGTACCCACAAAAGTGGAGGCGGCGGGACGATCTGTGAGGGGTTCATCGGCGGAGGAAGGCACATCTGGTGGGAAAGCGCCGTGAAATCCGGTGATTTTGAGCTCGCACCTTGAGTTAGTGAGAATGACTTCATGGGTTATTGGGTTGAGAAACTCACTGCTGCCAATGGATCTTGGACTGCAACTTGGGGGCTTATCCAAATGCCTCTTGCTGCCGCCATG
>NW_019659006.1:0-332 GCF_002806865.2 Cucurbita pepo subsp. pepo
AATTGCTTCCGCATGTGTTATATTAACACCATCAGAAACATATATGCGATGTTAGCACTACTTGTGTATTGATGTTAGATATGGTAAGGGACCTCATGCATATATGTATGTCACGTGCATCGGGATTCTTCCCCTTTATGTTACGAAAGAATGAAATATGATATTTATGTTTGTCATGATATCATGCGGGCCCTTTTCTGTTCTGTGGTGTTCGGCTACGTGTAACACGTTGTGCTCGACCAAGGAAAAGTTACGTCCCGCTCGCATGTGTTTGCATTCCTAACCCTAATAGTGGAGATGATATTTTTAGGAGGGCATGTGTTTGCATTCCT
>NW_019659007.1:0-332 GCF_002806865.2 Cucurbita pepo subsp. pepo
TCTAATGATTTGAGCTATAAACTTCTTAACTCAACTAATCTCGGTCAAATAATGATTTTCATCAATGTTGATATGTGAGTTGTTAAGAAGATAAACTTGAAATCTATAGGACTTCATTCGAGTAGATTGAAACCTATTGGCGACGTTTTATAATTTTATTGTTATATTTTTTCGTTTAGATTTCTTAATAAACAATTATCAAAATTATATACCATTTTTGTGACCCTATTAATTTGTAACTACTCAATTTAGACAATGTATTTTATGAAACTGTTCATGGATTGGGACGAATTGCAACATTTTTTAAACCTAATCTAATTATTTTAGTTGTA
>NW_019659008.1:0-332 GCF_002806865.2 Cucurbita pepo subsp. pepo
CATGAACACGATATCGTGCCCCATTTGCCTCCTTACTTTTCCATTATCCCACGGAAAACATATCACCACTTCCCTAGAGAGGTACCATTTTGCTTATATCTTGAATATGTGAATTATGCATAAGTTTTCTGTAAAAAGAACCTAGTAAGCTCGGTGGGTAGGCTTTATAATGGGCAGAGTTGGATGTCTCTTCTCTTGCTATATTAGTGGACGCATCTCTCTTGCAGGTATGGCTTCAGGATACTTCATCTACATCAAATCGCCTTGCCTCCTACATCGAGACGGTCTGTGACGATTCGGGTGAAGATCCAAATTGTAGCAGGTAAATGTTT
>NW_019659009.1:0-332 GCF_002806865.2 Cucurbita pepo subsp. pepo
ACGATGAGGTAATATGTTATGAATGTAAAAAGTCGGGTCATCTAAGAACAAACTGTTCTCTTCTCAAATCATCGAAGAAATCCAAGAAGAAAGTAATGAAGGCTACTTGGGATGATAGCGATGAAAGTGGAAGTGATGAAGAAATAGCAAATTTTTTCTTCATGGCTCGTAGTGACAAAGACGAACAAGAGGACGAGGTAATTCTTGAATCTCTTTCTTATGATGAATTATTTAAAATTGTTGAGGAGATGCAAATTTATTTAGAAAACTTGGTTCAAAGTATGTTGCTCCAAAAGAAATATAAGACTTCAATAAATGAAAATAAGTCTTTA
>NW_019659010.1:0-332 GCF_002806865.2 Cucurbita pepo subsp. pepo
GCTGCTAGAGAGCAGATGGGCTACACCTTCAATGCTTTGAAGTCATATGTCCCTGAAATGGTGGAGCTGCTTATTGACTGTGTTAGGAATCCTGTTTTTCTTGACTGGGAGGTCAAAGAGCAGGTCTCTCTGGGCTTCTTGAATATCATTAATACCTAACTCCACAAATTTTGTAACTGCTGACTCACTGAGAGATCAAAGTTTATGTTCAACAGATTTCAAGGGTAAAAGATGAGATTATTGAAGCTTCCAACAACCCCCATGGGTTACTTTTGGAATCTATCCATGCTGCTGGTTACTCTGGTGCCTTGGCAAATTCTCTTTTAGCTACG
>NW_019659011.1:0-332 GCF_002806865.2 Cucurbita pepo subsp. pepo
GGATGAAAGGTTAATGGAGAGAAGTGGTGAAAAGTTGTTTCGTTTTTTTTTTTTAAATTTAATTATTATTATTATTATTATTTTAACTAATTTTTTTATAATTATTTTTAAATTTTTATTTTTTTATTTATTTTTGTGCCATTACAGTCTTGCCTTAACCTGAAAGAGGGGTAGCACGTGGCTAGAGTATTTTCAAGAAATACTGAGTAAGTGACCCCATTATTGGGGTTAAATGTAAGAACATGCGAATGCAATGATGAGACCTATCATATCAGTCTATTTTTCTTACGATACTATTCTAATTGGGCACCTTGGATGTGTACCATATACTC
>NW_019659012.1:0-332 GCF_002806865.2 Cucurbita pepo subsp. pepo
ACACTCGTGTTGCCTCATTCACTCCAACCTTGTTTATGCACACTCTTGGTGTGTTGGATGATGCACTTTCCTCCCGGTCGCATCATGACACTATCTATCTTGACCCTCATGTGGCTGAATGGACGTCACTTGAGGTTCGCCACCTTCTCTGTCAGCGTGTGGGGTTACAACCTACTATCTTCATAGTAAGGTTGTGACGCTCCCCCCACTTAAATTAGTCATCGTCTTCGATGACTTACTCGGGGGCAAAATTGCAATGTGGATTGTAACACTCTTCCTCACTTAATCTCTGCATCATCCCGATGACAATCCAAACGTTGGACTAGCTACTA
>NW_019659013.1:0-332 GCF_002806865.2 Cucurbita pepo subsp. pepo
CTGCTTTGATTCTCCATTTGCGCAAGGCACAGTTAGAATCACTAGGTGTGCCTCATTCTAGAAGCTCTTGGCCTAGTTCATGCGTGCGTTGTCGATGCGCAGGTTCAGGCCAAGATACGCAACCACCCCATTTATGTAAGCATGCGACCTGCATGTCCACTCGTATACCCAACCCAACCCAAGATGATCCACGCCCTTCTCTAGCAGCAGCTCGGCTCGGCTGATGCAATCCAACGCCTCCCCTTTGGCTTACATGGCTCGAGTTAACTATTTTGGGCTCATTTTTGTTGTCGGACCCTTTTAATCCATTTTAGAACGTTTGAAGCCGTTTT
>NW_019659014.1:0-332 GCF_002806865.2 Cucurbita pepo subsp. pepo
AACGTAAAATTCTGTGTTCAGAAATGGGCATTGGGAACTTTCTTCTGAGTGATTTATGTTTGGTTCATAAGTTTCTTGCAGTACAAATCCGGAGAGATGTATTTCAAGAGTAAAAGTATCATTTCATTGATTATCAAACAGTTTATCTCTAAGACAAGCAATCTAATGTATCAACAATCAACATAAATCCGAACTTCTCAAACCAGGAATCAAATGCCTCGAAAAAGTAGATTAAGACTAAGTTGGATCAACTGTTCTGACCATAAATTTACCTATTGGCATTCGCAAGAAAGTTTGATGGCACAAAGCATAATCTAATACATATATAACGG
>NW_019659016.1:0-332 GCF_002806865.2 Cucurbita pepo subsp. pepo
TAGTAAGAACTAATAATTATAAATAACATTTGAGACAAACAAAAGTATATAATTAAAGATACAGAGGTATTTACAACAGTAGCCTTGCACGTCAGGAAATTAAAGATATAACACGAAACTTGTATAGTCAAAAACGTGAAGTGATATCACAATAGAACAAGAGACCGCAGAGTTCAGGAATAAGTGAGAAATTCATTCTAAGTTGTCACCTTCACCATAACCTAAAAATCCTGAATGAGGCATTTGACTTGAGTTAAGAGTACAATAAAAGTACAAAGCTGATACAGCAATTGAGAGCGATAATCCAATAATATTACTGTTAGATAAAACAG
>NW_019659017.1:0-332 GCF_002806865.2 Cucurbita pepo subsp. pepo
ACATCCTTGCTCTCGAAGCAGTAGTCATCCGCTACATCGATACAGTTTCTTTTCAACGAATGTCCTTTAATGACGCCACTGTCAGCTTCAACTGAATACCAGTATACGTTTGAAAATTCTGATTGCAGAATACTAATAGCTTCAGAGGTTTGTGGATACAAATGAGCACGGCTCTGAGCATCTATTAAAATATGGAGGCGTTGCTCTGTTGAATCAGTAAATGGAAGTGGAATAACTTGTAAAACCGAGTGAATCTGGCTCGATGAACGAATCTCCCTCCCCGTGTAAGTGTCAACAAATGAAAGTAAACCTGGTCCATCCATACTTTGTCC
>NW_019659019.1:0-332 GCF_002806865.2 Cucurbita pepo subsp. pepo
GTGGATATCCGTGATTCCTAACAAAAATGAGAGGACATAAAGAGAGAAAGAGGGAGGGATGGACGTACCTGATGTTCTGCAATGGAGAGTTGCACACCCAGTGGCGGCATGTTGACAGCCCTCGACCTACTGGTTGATAGATAAGCCAACCTCTATATCTAACAAAAGTAATGTCTTATTTCTGGGAAGTTGAGGATAATGTGTTAAGTTTGGGGAAGAAGAGATTACTTACATTTGAATGTGAAATTCAGGGTTGGGTTTCTTTAGCTTTACATAAACAAAAAGGTCCAAAACCACAAACTTTTTTAAGAATCTTTTTGGTCTGTTTTTTT
>NW_019659020.1:0-332 GCF_002806865.2 Cucurbita pepo subsp. pepo
ATTTTCCAAGATTTTTTAAAGCATTTAGAAATCTTAGTAAACCTAGTGAACATATTACCAACAAATTCATTCACATCCATTTAAAATAGTTCATAATTATAGACTAACATGCTGATTTTTGTTTCCGTAACTTGATTTATTCCTCATGAGTAACTTCAAGAGTTTTCCAAACTTTATTTGTCCAATAACACATAGATACTTTATTAAATTCATCATTAATTAGGTCACAATAAACACCGTGCATAGTAGTAGCATTAAAAGAAAATTTTTGCCAATCAAATTCCTCCTCTATTGTAGGCACCTCAATACTATTAACAATTTTTATTGGAATG
>NW_019659021.1:0-332 GCF_002806865.2 Cucurbita pepo subsp. pepo
AAGGATATGTCATTGCCTACAAATACAGACCTTGGAAATCTCTGTAATGATTTAGGCACACTCCCATTCAGTTTGTTGTTGGATAAATCCAGAATCTGCAATTTGGGCATTTGGAGGTCAGGGATTTCTCCTGAGAGAGAGTTATTTGCGAGACTCAAACCTGTGAGTGCTGGAAGATTAGAAAGCGAATAAGGAATGCGGCCATTGAAGCCATTGTTAGAGAGATTCACAGAGGTGAGATTCTTCCAAACAGAGAAATTGGAAGGCAATGGCCCGGAGAAGTTGTTGAACTGAAGATAAAGATAAGACAAGTTAATAAGATTTGAGAAATC
>NW_019659022.1:0-332 GCF_002806865.2 Cucurbita pepo subsp. pepo
ATATATTTTAACTAAGTTGAATTATGCCTACAAATTTATATTTTCATGAAATTTTGTATATCTAATGAATTCTATTTATCTAAATTTCCATAAACTCCTTACCATTCCGAATTATTATAAAAAACATAATCCTCAAAATTCCAATATTCCAAGAGAATCAAAACGCCCATTCTTTCTATATTTGGGCCTCCAATTCTTGAAGCCGAACACAAGTATTTTCAATTTATAAAATTAAAATTCAAAACTTTACCAAATAAAATATTTAATACAAATTCTACCAAAGTTGCTTGAGGCTTTGGCCAATATCTAAGTTTATAGTTTTCACATTGATA
>NW_019659023.1:0-332 GCF_002806865.2 Cucurbita pepo subsp. pepo
TTTTTTTTTTTTGTTTTTTTTTTGTTTTTTTTGTTCAAATAAACAATGCATGCAACCCTTGACTTGTTTTCCTTTTATACCCTCCTTGAGCTGGCAATAGACCAAAATAAACAAAGCATAGAAAGATTCCAACTGAAACACTCTTTCGTAAATTTCGTCCGCTTGCATGAACTGGATTAGGTCAAAAGGCACCAAAAATAATTTCTATGGCCTTAGTTTTGGCTATGGCTTTGCCTTTTGTAAGGTTGTAATTAAGACTTGGGAGTCACGTCTCATGCATATCATGGCCCTTCCCACGGCTTTCTTGCTTGCAATCCAAGATTTTTTTTTTT
>NW_019659024.1:0-332 GCF_002806865.2 Cucurbita pepo subsp. pepo
TTGGAATATAAAAACAAAAGCAGCTAAATCATTCTTCTCCACTCCTATATGACTATATGTATGTTCCTTTCAGGGATGAAACGAAGAGTAATCCAACTAAAACTATAAATTTAGTGCTTGAACTTTGCTTAACTTCTACGCTCGTGTCTATTTAGTTCTAAAGCTTACAAATCATCTACATCTCTAAACTTTAAACTATGATTCTTGTAACAGCCCAAGCCACTGTTAATAGATATTATCCGCTTTGGCCCGTTACATATCATCGTCGGCCTCATAGTTTTAATACACATGTACTAGGGAGAGGTTTTCACACTCTTATAAAGAATGCTTCG
>NW_019659025.1:0-332 GCF_002806865.2 Cucurbita pepo subsp. pepo
CATAGTAATTTATGGCATAATTTCAATCAATCGCATCAAAATTTGAAATTATTTGGGAAATGCATGGCTATGAGTTTAACCAAAATTGGCACTATTTACCAACCATAAAGACATGAACATGAAGGCCCCCCCTCTCATTTATGTTCAACACAAATAAACAAGAGGAACAATGAAATGACCCTTTGTGCTTAAGGTCACATCTTGCTCACCCTAAATTATTCCATCTCCTATCCTCCCTTTGCTCTTATGCCCCTATACTTTCCTCTATTTGCATCTTTCTCCTAACCCCGATACCCATCCAAAACTATGAATAGTACTCTTCGTTCAAGGCT
>NW_019659026.1:0-332 GCF_002806865.2 Cucurbita pepo subsp. pepo
AAACAAATAACAGAAAAACTTATATAAAAAAAAGTAGAAAATTTTTAACAAATTTTTTAAAAAACTTCAAAAATATTTTTACCTTTAGTACTATATTAAAAAAATATTCATGAAATTTTAGACGTAGCATTAACATTCTTCACCTTTGTAAGAAAATTTTAATTTTTTGTATTTTCTATCGACATCTCATAGATGATCTCTAAATTTTTAAAAACACAAGGGAATGTTTCGAACATTAAGTTTAATGATATTTTTGAAACTTTTTATTGGAAGTTGAAGGGTACTTTTAAAAACAAAGTTTTTTTTTTTATTTTTTTTATTTTTTAATTTAA
>NW_019659027.1:0-332 GCF_002806865.2 Cucurbita pepo subsp. pepo
TACCCCTTTTCAGTTCTTGTTATTTTTTGGGGGTTTCTGGGGTTTCCCTTGAATTTTAAACGCCGATGAACACCGTACCTTTCTTCATCTCTAATGGGGTTTTTTCCAAATGCCCGTTTCTGCTCGCTGGGTGAGAAGCTTTTTGATGACATTCCAAATGTATGTATGTGTCGAGATAATGATGAGGATTATGTATGATTTCCTTATTTTCATTACTGGGTTGCAATTAATAGAAGCATATGTTCATTTCCTTCTCTTGCTTTACACTTCTTTTAACTCTTCTCCTTTACTTCCCTTTTGTGTTTGTCTGATTTTCTTTTGGTAACTTCTAT
>NW_019659028.1:0-332 GCF_002806865.2 Cucurbita pepo subsp. pepo
AAAAAAAAAAAAAAAAAAAAAAAAAAGGGTTCCATGGCAAAAAAAGTGAAGTAAAAAGTTTTGAATTTTAGTACTCGTTATTCTTAATCAAAATTTCAAATATTGTAGCACTGTGATCAACTCCATTTAGATTAATTTATCTTATAGGCTCACATGGGGTAAGATGTCTATTCTGTTATTTCAGATAAACCAAAATCAAAGATTCAGACTCATGCAAGTTCGATACATTACACTATTTTTTTCACCATTTTTTTCACCGAAACACCAACTTTGTGTTCATTCCCAAATTCAAAACATAAATATGGTAAATCTTATAAACCAAATAACAAACT
>NW_019659029.1:0-332 GCF_002806865.2 Cucurbita pepo subsp. pepo
AAGCAAACAGAGACTGAATGGGAAGAAAATCAGTGCCTCACGCGCCCCCATGCGCGCCATGGAGGGTCACTATGCGCACGTGCCCCATGCGCTGCTCCCTGCGTAGGTGCAGGTCAGAGGCACCAAGTCGGGAGCTTCACGTGCGGCGCGGGTCGGGCCGGCCTGGTCTGCGTGCCTGACGCGGGTCCTGCCGGGTGAGGTCGTGCCTCACCAGCCGGTGATCGACACGTGTCGATCACCGGTTCTGCCGCTCTCCTCCGTTGCCGACCGACGCANCATTTTTCAGGTCTTTTCACGTTTCGATCTATTTTCTTTCGACTTTTTTATCTTCC
>NW_019659030.1:0-332 GCF_002806865.2 Cucurbita pepo subsp. pepo
ATGTTACGAAGTTCCATTTCGTAACTTTGAAAAGTTGATAACGAATGATTCTTTTGACAAAAGCCCATCATCATCAAATAGTTGTGATGGATATTATCCACTTTGGCAAACGTTTTTCCTAATCACATTTGGATGTCAGAAGTGGGATTTGAACCCACGCCGTCTTATGAGGACCAGAACTTGAGTCTGGCGCCTTAGACCACTCGGCCATCCTGACAACTCATTGTGCATTCCAGGATTGGTTTGAGAGGGGATTTAGCATTTCGTATATGGGTGTGCAAATNGTCTTATGAGGACCAGAACTTGAGTCTGGCGCCTTAGACCACTCGGCC
>NW_019659031.1:0-332 GCF_002806865.2 Cucurbita pepo subsp. pepo
ACCCGACCAAACCCGCTCTCAAGAACCTATAACTACATCTTCAAAGATAAGAGCTTGACTCTGAGTACTCGTGTCTACTTTGAACATGAGCTCTCAGAACTATGTGTCTTATTAAGAGGTTAGTTTTGCAAAGGGGGAATAATAAGCAAAAGTAGTCAAAGAAAAACATTTAGTTCTCGTGTTGGTCAGAGATTCCCTGTGGTTAGGCCCATGTTAATTTCCAGGGTCCCCCACCTTTGTCCCCTTCTCTTATTGACANATTTCTAATGCAGGTGACCACTTTCACTGTGCCAGAAATCTGCTCTGACACACAGCCTGGTTTCCATCCTCTT
>NW_019659032.1:0-332 GCF_002806865.2 Cucurbita pepo subsp. pepo
CGTTCCCTTTCGTGTTCATTCCACAGCTCGGATGTTCTCCCATGTGCCGAACGCCACCAAACACTAAAAACAAACTAGCTTCATCAGGCAACAACGGTTCTGCCTGCAAACTCGGAGCGGGCTGACAGGTTTCGCCCTTATTTATTTGAGACATCTTTGCCTAGAATTGAATGGGCAGAAATGGNAAAATCACCAACGAAAGTAAGAAAGAAGAACGTTACTCATCAACGAATTCCGGCAAAATAGAAGATCCAATTACATCAACAACCGGGGAAAATTCACAAGTCCTATCTAATTCAATGATTAGAATAATGGAGAAGGGAGAGATCTTC
>NW_019659033.1:0-332 GCF_002806865.2 Cucurbita pepo subsp. pepo
GACCGAGTGAAAGAGTGAAATCAGGGACAAGTTCAGTAGTTTAGGATCATTCTTGTTTCTTGTTTACAATTAAAGAAAGAATAAATAGGTGAATGGGCGAAGGAAGCGAAGAAGCCACTTTACCGAGTTAGAGAGGTTCTGGATTGAATGAATAAGATAAGGTAAATAGGGGAGAGGAACGAAGCTGTGAGACATAAAATAGAGGAGNTTTACAGTTCAAGAAAGGAATAAAACAAAGAAAGCTAAAGTTAGCTCGGCTAAGACAGAGAGGCGCCAACGAGACCGTAAAACAGTGAAAGAATAACGAGTTCAAGAGAATGAATCTTTCGTCT
>NW_019659035.1:0-332 GCF_002806865.2 Cucurbita pepo subsp. pepo
AGTTATGCACGTGTCATATATTTGATATGTGTGAATTGTTTGTAAATCGATATGACTATTATATGATAGGTATATGTTATGATATGTGAATGATATGATAACTCTTACGGTATGAAATGATCAATGATATGTTTGAGATAGGATATGAGAATGATGCGATATATGTAATGTAACAATAGAACTAAGATATGTTCATAAAACGTTATGNGAAAATGATATGTTATGATAAATTGATAAAACGATATGATAATGTTATGTATAGAAAACGATATGATTACGATAGATATACGATTAGGTTATGTATAGAAAATGATATGATTATGATAGACTGA
>NW_019659036.1:0-332 GCF_002806865.2 Cucurbita pepo subsp. pepo
CCGGATTGTATTCAACATCCTTCACATCTCCCTTAAACACGCCCTCCGCGGCAGTAAAACGCTCGTCCTGATCCAGAGAGCACGATGAGCCGAATGGACTCGTCGCTGTCCAAGCTCTTAAACGCCTGAGCCAAATCCTTCATCATCGGCCTCGTTAACGAATTCAGAGACCTCGGACGGTTGATAGTAAGGCACGCGATTGCATTTGGTTCTCGGTTTACGANGAAGAACGATCCATTAGGGCCAAGATATTGGAAACGAGCAAACGGAGATTGAATTAAAAAGTGGTGCGGCATGGAACTGGATGAGGTATGGAGTGATTCTTAGATGAT
>NW_019659037.1:0-332 GCF_002806865.2 Cucurbita pepo subsp. pepo
TATATAATCCAAGTAGGAAAAAGTGACAATTTTGTCATATACCCTATAATACATTTTGGAGGCATTTTAACCTCGCTCGCGGGTGTAGGTATGATTTTGGTAAACAATCGTACATCTCATATTAACACAATAATANTGAGTAAAGAGGTTTCGAAACGGGCATGTGGCCATGAACAACACGTTCTTGACAAGTATGATCAGGACATCCATCATGCGGGCACAGATTGCGTCTTGGACAAGCATGACCGTGACACACCGCACACCATGGACATCTCTATCTGAAACGGTGCGATGGTAAGCTATAATGAAAAATGTCCAAACAAAAGAAAAAA
>NW_019659038.1:0-332 GCF_002806865.2 Cucurbita pepo subsp. pepo
AAAGAGAGAGATTGTTTTTTTAAGTATGAGTTAATTTAACACCTTATGTATAAGGTGGGTACAACAGATCCCATATAGAGAGAGGACTTATTGTAAGTAAAGAAAGCCTTATAGATAAAAGAGAGTAATGACTAGCACATATAGAGAGAGGACTTATAATTATAGATAAAAGAGAGTAATGACTCATATAGAGAGAGGACTTACTCATATAGAGAGAGGACTTACTCATATAGAGAGAGGACTTACTCATATAGAGAGAGGACTTANCTTATTGTAAGATAAAAGAAAGTCCTCATATAGAGAGAGGACTTACTCATATAGAGAGAGGACTT
>NW_019659039.1:0-332 GCF_002806865.2 Cucurbita pepo subsp. pepo
AAAAAAAAAAAAAAAAATTAAAGTTCTTAAACCTATTTTATCTTTTAAAGTTTTTAATTGCCTTTTAAGAAATAGATAACTGCTTAATTTTTTAAAGTAAAAAAATACAAAATCAAACGATTATCAAAATTTCCATTACAGATAATTTCAAAAATTGAGGAACTATGGAAGATTCATGGACTTATTACTTTTAGTTATAGTATTTAAAAACTTTGAAATTTGATTTGCATTCTTTTGCAATTTAAAAATAAAATTTTGTGACACTATGAAAACTATTTTTTACTTAAATTTTGGTGACAAAAAAAAAAAAAAAAAAAAAAAAAAAAAAAAAA
>NW_019659040.1:0-332 GCF_002806865.2 Cucurbita pepo subsp. pepo
CTTTTGGACATTTTATAATCACAAAATATACATTTTTTTTTGCTTGTTTGAGGTTTTTGAAGAGCCAAAATATAGTAAAGGAAGCAAACCATAGTGTAGATATTTTCTCCAGTTAGCAATAAGTTAATTTATTATTTTTCCCAACTTATATTTTTAATGACAANTCTCTGTATCTCAGCAGAAAAATGTTATGAACGAAGAGTTACAACAGTATACAGAGTAAAAACTCTAAAAGGAACAGTGAAAATAAACTTTATTTAAAAATTAGAATAAAGCTTTACAACTTTATAGTTAGCTGCTTGGGCAAAACTTAATTCCTTCCTTTACTTCCA
>NW_019659041.1:0-332 GCF_002806865.2 Cucurbita pepo subsp. pepo
TCTAGATAGGACTCATCCATTTATACCAGTAGCGAACGACAATATGCCCCACTTTGCCGTAGATCTGGCAGGAAGGACGAGCAGAAGGGTCACGACGATCATTAGTGGGATGAGAGGGCATGCCACCTCGAGAATGGCCACGACCACGATCCCTACGCCCACGATTCATCTTCTAACCACCACGATCGGCATAGTTGACCGAAGATCCAAGATTCAACTACAGTTCAGCTTGATGTTGTAGTTGCCGAGCTTCAAACGCCATTAGATGTGCAAACACATANTGAAGGGATTATAGTCAGGGCCAAGACCAGCGAGGAGATACGCGATCACGT
>NW_019659042.1:0-332 GCF_002806865.2 Cucurbita pepo subsp. pepo
AAAAGGAAAGAAAAAAGCTTAGAGTTAGAGTTTACCTTTCTTAAATCAAAGGAAAGAAAGCTTAGAGTTAGAGTTTACCTTTTGAAAAGAAGAAAAGAAGAATCAACCTTTGAACCGGACCAGGAGTCTTGCCTTCCTCCTTATGAATGAGAGTTGACTCCTGGTCTCATAATGGAATTGCCAGCCCTTCTGATCTTCTCGTCTGTTTCATGTCTTAGCCGCTCGTAAACTCTCTCTGTCTGTTTCATGTCTTAGCCACAACTCTCTCCGTTTCNTTGTAAACAAAGACTCCTTATTACTGATCGTGAACTACTGAACCTATTGATTGATTG
>NW_019659043.1:0-332 GCF_002806865.2 Cucurbita pepo subsp. pepo
AAAAAAAAAAAAAAAAAAAAAAAAAAAAACAGAAAAATGATGAAATAATAAATTAATTAATAAAAGTGGAGGATGGTGGCAGCTCATAGCGGTGTGGGACCCATGCATGAGGTGGCCCGCATGCCTTTTGCCCTTTCTTCTTTTCTCCCTTTAGGTTTACATTTTATTTCTTTAATTATTTTAATTCAACTTCAAATCTAANTAATTTTCACTTTTAAATATTTATGTTTCTTTAATGCCTATTTTTTAAAGAAATTAATTATTGTTTTTGTTATTATCTGCCTCCGATTAATACAAAATATTTTCGAAATAATTTCCTATAATATCTCAAA
>NW_019659044.1:0-332 GCF_002806865.2 Cucurbita pepo subsp. pepo
CTTTCTACCTGAAAATTGAAGAAAGAACAAGCATCACTTAAGTATAAATTTTTTGATGCAGAAGCATTTGCACAAAACCATAAGCACTTTGCTTCGTTATATTAGATGAATACAACATATCAATGAAAGATATGAAATTAGGAGAGAAGATGAGAGAATTAATTGCATACCAGAGCATAGACTTCTTCGATGGGTGTTCCAGGTTTTAGNATTCGACTTAATTTCCTGGATCAATTGCTGCCAATTGTCTACCAGAGAAGAGGGAAATAAAACTTCAATTTCGAAGCAATCGAACTATAACGAATTGAGGTCCAAACACAATGTACCTTTGG
>NW_019659045.1:0-332 GCF_002806865.2 Cucurbita pepo subsp. pepo
AAGTACTGTTCAACATCAAAGATGAAGTTCTCCAACTCTTTAGCATCCTGGTTTCCTTTGAAAGGTTTGGGGTCTGGAAACTTCAGTTTGTTGGATCCTATATTAGTTTGCCAAGCCGAAACGTTCTCCACGGCTTTCATGGTCACCTCGATTCGGGTTCTCATGGCGGACATCTTTTCTTGGATGTCATCGATCGTTGTTCTGAATTCGTCAGCTAATCCATTGAACAAACTCATCATTGTATTTTGTAGCACGTCGAACTCTTCGCCACGTCCCTCCTTGTGCNCGTAAGAGTAACTTTTTCTTCGAGTGAGGTCACTCGAAACATCAGT
>NW_019659046.1:0-332 GCF_002806865.2 Cucurbita pepo subsp. pepo
CTTTTCCTTTTATATTGAGCATGGGTTCCCCTTTAGGGCTGGAAAGGAATACGTAATCCACATAGGAGCCTTCCCCTTTAGGGCTGAAAACATTAGAAGCATTCCTCATTGGGTAGTCAATGACCCACTTGGACTGATGATGTGGATTTCAAATTTCCATGTCATCCCCCATTTGTTTCCAAATTTGCTACTCCCACATGGTTTAGCATAAATGTCTAAAATTTTACCATATAACTCAACTAAATATACAATTAAGATCGATTTATGCCAAATCATATTTTTTTTCATNTAGATAATAAATGAGAAAATTGTGAATAAGGGTGCAATATTAA
>NW_019659047.1:0-332 GCF_002806865.2 Cucurbita pepo subsp. pepo
CCTGAAAGCTCACGGTTGATGGGGTGTAGAAGAGGAAGTTGTTGTTTATTTTAGCTTGGGACACCATTTTCCATCACTAAACTCTTCATTCGTTGCTTTAGGTAAGATGTTTGGTACGTCAACTGTGGAACTGAATTTCCTTTATAGGGAACCAAATTGGGGACCCGAAATCTCATTCCCAATTTTCACTCTTTGATCTTTATTCTTTGTTCCCCATTCCTCATTTCTCATTCCNACATTGAACGCTGACTTCTCTTATTCCTAATCAATAATCAATTTTTAGTGACCCACGGATGACAACCGTGGGACAGAAAGTTGGCAATTTGTAAAAC
>NW_019659048.1:0-332 GCF_002806865.2 Cucurbita pepo subsp. pepo
AGGGCTCCGGTTGAGAATGTGAACGGACCACACGACAGCTTCTCGCCAGAATTCCTTCGGGACTTCTCCTTTCTTTATTTAGGCAACTTCGAACCATGTTGAGAATGGTCCTGTTTTTCCTTTCAGCCACACCATTTTGTTGTGGTGTATATGCTATTGTTAACTGCCTCCTTATGCCCTTCTCTTCACAAAATTGAATAAACTTGTTCTAGCANCTCCAGTTTCCGTCTTCATAGTGGCACAAAATTTCTTGAAGCAATCAAATCAGATTTGGCATGCAAGAAATCAGTTCATGTTTTTTGACTAAATGAGGGTCATGAAATATTTCTTGT
>NW_019659049.1:0-332 GCF_002806865.2 Cucurbita pepo subsp. pepo
TTTGCTAGCAGGAGCTTGGGTTGTTACAAATGGTATCAAAGCAAACACCGAGCGGTGTTCCAGCAAGACGTTGGGCCCTAAGGGGGTGGATTGTGAGATCCCACATTGGTTAGAGAAGGGAACAAAACATTTCTTATAAGGGTATGGAAACCTCTACCTAGTAGACGCGTTTTAAATCGTGAGGCTGACAATGATACGTAACGNGCAGTTCCAAATACTATCCTACAATTTGAACCTCATCATTTATGAACAGGCTAACATAACAGTGGAGGTTTTTGTTATTCTTTTTCCAATGATAGTCTCCATCCTAATCAACCAAGCTCTGTTATGCT
>NW_019659050.1:0-332 GCF_002806865.2 Cucurbita pepo subsp. pepo
GTCAGAAGAAAAGCTCTGTACTTACATCTGCAACTTTGAATTATGGGGGAGTGTTGAGATATGATTCAAAGTATTAAAAATGAAGATATGATTTGAAGTAGTTGAGATATGATTCAAATATTCAAACTACCAAGATTTTAGGAGATTTTAGGAGATTGTTAGTAGATTTGAATTTATCTAGATTTGCATGATTTACTATTTNAGGTATCAAGTCAGTAGACATTAATAAAGCACTGCAGCTTCTATCTATTCTCATCTATTCCTATCTCTTTCACTATCCCTCTTTCTAACAAGGAACGCTCAATATTAAGAATCTTACACATATAATTGGT
>NW_019659051.1:0-332 GCF_002806865.2 Cucurbita pepo subsp. pepo
TGCAAATAAATGCATGGCAGGCAGGGTCCCACTCTCATTCCACTTCTTGTGGGTGATATGCTAGGGTAGACTGATTTTATTTTATTTTTATAAGAGAATTTTATTGATGATTAAAATTTACAAAAGAGATGTCACAATTTACAATGAGGGAGGTATAACNAGCTCTGTAAACAACATTGTTGAAGAGTATTATGTAATTCTGTGTCTTTTTCGTGAATATTCTTTAATTTCTTTCTTTCAACAGATTTCAAAAAAAAATCATGATGAGATTTTTATATAGTAGGACTTCTACATTCTTGAAAGGGTGGTATGTTAAGTACATGTCCCATAGA
>NW_019659052.1:0-332 GCF_002806865.2 Cucurbita pepo subsp. pepo
GAAGCCACAAAGCCGGGGCGAAAAATATAATGGGGCTTAATTCCCCTTAAGGCTGGTCGTGAACATGTATAGATCACGACGCCGCACGGTCAAAGATATAGGACCGTGACAAGGTGCTCCTTCTTTTTCTGTTTGACCTCCGTTCAACTATCTATATTATATAGATAATTTTGATTATTTTATTTTCAATTATTATCGATGTAATTTTATGATTTTTTTCCTAGGTTCCNCTAAGGTCCTTAATAAAATCTCAACCGCTCGAAATTAAAAAGCAAATGAAGGAAAATTTTCGTATCTATTGGGCTCGGCGGTTACAATAGGTACTGAAAAAT
>NW_019659053.1:0-332 GCF_002806865.2 Cucurbita pepo subsp. pepo
TTTTGTTTGCAGAATTATTGACCCCTGATGAGAAAGATATTTTAGGATAGGGTGGAGAGATTAAAGAGAGTCACTTTTTTTTTTCTTCCTTATTTTATTATTTTTATTTTATTATTATTATTATTATTATATATAACCTAACGAGGCATTACAAATTCACTACATCCCATATATGAAAAGTAGATGAGTTGTTCTCTTAAGTACCAATTTCGAGACTTGAACAATGGGGCCCCACCCTCTCATTGGCCCGAGAGGGACTTGGTTCACTACAAGAATANACGTTTTTCGTACGTCGTGATAGCTCATGTTATTAAAAGTCTTGGACTTTTTAT
>NW_019659054.1:0-332 GCF_002806865.2 Cucurbita pepo subsp. pepo
CTTGAAACTCTGATGGAGATGAGATTTAGTGGAAAGGCAAGAATTTAATGGTACTATGCAGTGGAAGCTACCCTACGGGTGACTTGGAAAGAGAGGAACCTTAGAATGTCTGAGGATAAGTTAAGTTCAGAGGATTCTTTTATTTATAGTATATAACACTTAGCCTCGTGGTGGAACTCAGGTCACAAAGAGTTTTAGTGTAATTATACCCTTATCATGACTATTAGAANCCTTTTTGGGTTAGTCTTTTGTTGGGAGGAGTTCCCTCTACCCCTTGCCCTTTGGCTATCTTCTCATTCTTTTGTGTATAATATCCTTATGTTAGTTTCTTA
>NW_019659055.1:0-332 GCF_002806865.2 Cucurbita pepo subsp. pepo
ATAGGATTGCTCTAAGCAAAACATGTTTAGCTTTGGAATTTCTGTGATTGAGCCATTGAAAAAGAAAGTGCATTTTGTCGTATGAGAGGTTGAAGAATGTCAGAGGGTTGTCATGTGTCAATTCCAAATTTTAAATCTTGATTGGNCACAAATGGTTTAGATTGGGACCTCTCCTAATAAGATGTGGTTTCGAGGATGAACCAATGCGAAATGATGTGTTCTTGCTAGAGTCTACAGTTATGAAGTCGGGACATCCAACTACTGATGTTCCATCTATAGTGTAGATATATCCGAATAAGATATTGCTACAATCTACATTTTCACTATGATCA
>NW_019659056.1:0-332 GCF_002806865.2 Cucurbita pepo subsp. pepo
GCATCTTTGTGGCTGACTCTAGAATTGATTTTATCTTTAATGTACGCTATTATTTATCGTCTCTTGAAATTTGTCATTTATTTTCTTACTGCCATTTCCATCGTTCTTCATTATCTTTCTACTTTGTTCTTAGTGTCCCGTTNCGTTAAAGATCATATTTAGATCTTGAAAGAAAAAAAAATTCCTATCATATTGTTCTTAATAAATCCTTATCATCAGACCATTTCCACGTTTATTTTAGGATCAAATAAATTTCAATTCTCATTTTTTTCCCTCAAGCATATAAATCTAGAATTGTTGTGTTCGATCTTCACGACCATTCTCTTTGGAAT
>NW_019659057.1:0-332 GCF_002806865.2 Cucurbita pepo subsp. pepo
GTATATATGATGTTACATGCTGCTAAAGAAATTAGTAGACGAACTGTAATTTATTGAGTGTGAGTCTTACATTCGAGTCCTAAAATTCTAAATAACCATATAGAAGTAACCTAAGTGAGAGGTAGTTGAAATACGTTACTAACTTACAAATGATCCTAAAAGAAACTAGGAATTAATGGAGAATAAAACTTAAGAATAACTGAAAAGATAAGTAATCAAGTTAGCTATTTATTGAGTAAATTAATTACTTATCAAGATTATTTTAACTTTTTTNTGGCTCGAGACAACAAAGAATCCTTTTATGAGTCTGTTTTAAGTACATGTGCTTTTGT
>NW_019659058.1:0-332 GCF_002806865.2 Cucurbita pepo subsp. pepo
ATACATAACATGTTAAATTAACTCATACTTCAAAAAAATAATTTCTCCCTTTTGGAGATGTGGGGTATCAATCCCCATACCTCTCGCATGCTAAGCGAGCGCTCTACCATCTGAGCTACATCCCCACAATCATTACATCACAAAATCCTAAATTTCCCGTCATCAATAATAGTGAAAATGAAGAAATATTGCTACCCAACATGTCATGAATAAGGAAAAATTGAAAAGAAATAATNATTTTTGGAGATGCGGGGTATCGATCCCCGCACCTCTTGCATGCAAAGCGAGCAATCTACCATCTGAGCTACATCCCCATGATTTTTATATCATAA
>NW_019659059.1:0-332 GCF_002806865.2 Cucurbita pepo subsp. pepo
TTCAATGTTCATATTAATTATTTCTTCCTAGAAATGGTCACCGACAAGATTTTTCTCGCTCTCTTCACTCACTGCCAAACGCGTGGAGCATTGATACAATTAAAATTTACAGGAGATCATCCACATGTGACTTCATTGGTGGTCTAAACTTTCGAAAAGAATGCNCAATTAATAACCACTACACACGTACTTTCACAATTAATGAGTGATGAGTGTAAAAACAAGGTCATGGTGGGTGTCTTGGTGGAATGTACTTGCTCTAGCATCAAAACTCTTCGTTTTTTTTTTTGTTTCAGATGACCAAAAGATTAAAAAAAAAAAAAAAAAAAAAA
>NW_019659060.1:0-332 GCF_002806865.2 Cucurbita pepo subsp. pepo
ATGGAATACATACTTTATGATGAAGTTTTAAAATCATGTAATATTAAAAGCGTATTGGACAATAAAATTTAAACAAATGACCGGGCCTTACACAACCTAACACAAATATCCATTGGTGTGGGTTGATTCCATTATTTAATAAGGGTTGCTTAGGTTAAAAAATTTACGGTCAAATAATGGAACTGGATCTAAAAAATGTCTCAACAAAACCTAATGCAACTGATGAACACTCCATAGTGTGCAATTACGATATCATACTATGAGAGTTACACTCATCACAGTAATNATATCGTTCTTATTAAGATTTAAACTTTAAGCAGAGAATGACGATG
>NW_019659061.1:0-332 GCF_002806865.2 Cucurbita pepo subsp. pepo
AGCCTTAGACAAGATCGTGCCAGGTGAGCTTTCTTGTAACCTCAATTTTACAAGACATCGACCTAATTTTAACTATTAAAATTGATCGTGCTTGGTTCTTAACCCTAAGTGAGTATGCACTTGTCTTTATTATAGATTTTAACGTCTATCTCGTTTTATGACGTTGAAAATAACCTATAACATGCATCTAACATGCTTTATATAACAATTATATAATCATCCATTCCATGCAATAATATAACAATTTATATCTATNGTAACAGTTATAACATACTTGGAATGCATGAATCGTGCTTAGCTTATGGTGGGATTTTAAATCTATATGACATACT
>NW_019659062.1:0-332 GCF_002806865.2 Cucurbita pepo subsp. pepo
ATCAAGGCAGGCAACATGCTTGTATAGAGCCCAACCAGGGAGCACGTCATGGGATATACCATTGTTGACCACTATCACACCCTTAGTTAAGTTATGGAACCTGTTGCTTATTTATAGCTTTGTGAACGGTTATACATAGTAAAGCTATATATGGCAAATGACATATAAAGTAAATTGTCTAAAGTTATATATGGTAGATAGTTATATATAGTAGATGGTTATATCTGGTAAAGTTATATATAGTAAGCTGAACTNGGATGTACTTCTATGTATTCTTTATATTCTCTCTTACTGTACATACCTGAAGTCATCAATACAAATCCTTTTAACCA
>NW_019659063.1:0-332 GCF_002806865.2 Cucurbita pepo subsp. pepo
ATTTTGAAAAACTTTCAGTTTTACTCGGGTTTTTAGCACGTTATTCCGACGTTCCAGATTAGGGTTAACAAATTAGGTTTTCGATTTTAAGCATTCTTTTACTGTTTTATACCCTATGCTTCTTCGACATTCTATTCTAAATGGTCTGGCCTAATAATTCCCCACAAAAATTTTGAAACACATCTATTGTTTCTCGGTTTTTTTTTCACNCACATCTATTGTTTCTCGGTTTTTTTTTCACGTGCTTCAAACGTCCCAAGTTCTGGTTTGGAGTTTAAGCAATCTTAGTGAATTCTAGATTATATCAGTCGGGTAGGCTTGACTGGGGTTCT
>NW_019659064.1:0-332 GCF_002806865.2 Cucurbita pepo subsp. pepo
ATTCAATGGCTTGGTGAAAATATCGGCTAGTTGATTATTATTGTTTACAAAATCAAGAATAATATGTCTATTTTGTACCTGCTCTCTAATAAAATGATGTCTAATGTCAATATGTTTAGTTCTAGTATTATTACAAAGTATAGGCACACTATCAAACTTTAATCCAAAATCACAAAGAATTTGTTTCATCCAAAAGAATTTGAGCACAACAACTAAGGATTTGATAGTTTTTTTTTTAATTTTTATTTAACCATTGGATGAAATTTCAAAAATTCACACATNTCAATGTTCATTTTCTATTTCAATTTTTGAAAAAAAAAATACAAGTTTAA
>NW_019659065.1:0-332 GCF_002806865.2 Cucurbita pepo subsp. pepo
ATAATCAAGAGGAAAAAAGAAAGACATTTAACATCAATAAGATTTCTTTCTTTCAATGGTTTTTTTTTCTAATTCGCAAAATCTAATCAATTTACCAACAAGAAAATTGATTTAGAAGATCTTAAACAAGAACAAAGTGTTGATAAGATCCAGATCTAACACTTTGAACAACATAAGAAATGTTTTTTTTTTTTTTTTNGATTTAGAAGATCTTAAACAAGAACAAAGTGTTGATAAGATCCAGATCTAACACTTTGAACAACATAAGAAATGTTTTTTTTTTTTTTTTAATGTTATATATTTTTGTGATAGAATATGAACATTCTACTCAA
>NW_019659066.1:0-332 GCF_002806865.2 Cucurbita pepo subsp. pepo
TTTCGATTATAAGCACTCTTTTGCTGTTTTATTAATGCACTAAGTTTCTTCGAAATTGTACTATAAATCATTATGCTTGATCATTCTCCACTAAAATTTTTAAAAACATAGACTGTTACTCAGTTTATTTAGCACATGCTTCAAACGACCTGGATTAGGGTTTCCAGATTAGGGTTTCAATTTTAAGCAATCGTTTACTGTTTTATACACTCCGTTTCTTCGAAATTCTATTCTAAATCATGAAGCGTAATCATAACCCATAAAAGTTTCTTAAAATGTCNATTTTCAAACTATGGTTTCAATTTTAACCACTCTTTTACTATTTTATACAC
>NW_019659067.1:0-331 GCF_002806865.2 Cucurbita pepo subsp. pepo
TATGATGGTAGCACGTGGCACAAAATCTGGAACTTTATACAGCACTGCAGGGTGTATGAACAGATATGCTGTTGCTGAAGTGTTTCAAATTGAAGTATATGGCACAATAGACTTGGACATGGCCAGAAGGAGTTTTTGGAAGGTCTGAAATCGGTTGATATGAGTTCTTGTGAGAACTGCGTTATGAGGAAACAGAAACAAGTTAGCTTCACAAAGTCTGCCACAGAATTGAAGAAAAGTACCCGGACAACGAAGCTAGTGGGAGTTGAGGTTGAGTTGCAGAATAATTTACAGAGTGATGTTGTAGCAGATACTCGAGAAACTCCTGAGA
>NW_019659068.1:0-331 GCF_002806865.2 Cucurbita pepo subsp. pepo
GTAATTCACTCCAATTTTTAATAGACATAATTAAAAAAAAAAAATGTATTCATTAAAAGGTTTTTTAAAAAATGATTAAAAAATTAATACCAGTTTCCTGCAGCAAGGAATCCCGTAAAAATAAATCGAGAATTTTAGAATGAAATAGATGGCATGAATCGAGAATTTTTGTTAATATTTTTGTTCATTAAATATAACTAAATTAGTTCCTTCATAACTAAATTAGTTAATCATAACTAAATTAGTTAAATTAAATTAATTAAGTAATTAATTTAACTAAATTATAACTAAATTAGTTAACCTATATTTTAGTTCCTTCATTTTCTTTTTC
>NW_019659069.1:0-331 GCF_002806865.2 Cucurbita pepo subsp. pepo
TAGAGATAATATTCTTTCATTCCCTAAATTAGCCGACGTGGGACTTTCATTCAACAAAAAAAAAAATTAAAATTGTGAGATCCCACGTTGGTTAGGAGGGGAATGAAACATTCATTATAAATGTACGAAAATGGAGTTGATGGCTATACGTAACAGACCAAAGTGGACCATATCTACTAGTGGGATTAGATAGGGTTAAACCCTCTCCGGCCTTCTAAAAACTTTGAGCAAGCTTAAAAAAGAAAGTCTAAAGAGGACAATATTTGCTAGCAGTGTGCCTAAATTGTTACAAAAATGATCGGAGATAGAGATTTTAGTATTGGGAATTGAA
>NW_019659070.1:0-331 GCF_002806865.2 Cucurbita pepo subsp. pepo
ACGATGGAGGATATTGGAGCGAGATATTTCGATATTTTGTTATCTCGCTCCTTGTTTCAAGATGTTTTAAAGGATGAGAGACCAAAAATTATATATGGTAAGATGCATGATCTTCTATATGAGGTCGCATGTGCTATTTCAAATGATTAAAATTTGAGAGAGACCTTGAAACAAATGGAAAATCTCATGGCAATGAACTTCTTTCGATCCGTTAAAGAAGAAGAATTTATCATTGTGAAAATTTATCCTTTGATAATCCAGATATGATCACCAACTTCATCTACTTGCGCGTTTTAATTATTAAGAATGAGTAAAAATTGGTAGTTAAAAG
>NW_019659071.1:0-331 GCF_002806865.2 Cucurbita pepo subsp. pepo
TTTATCCATTTTGGTTTTTATATATATGCTCCCTTAACCCTGGAAATTGAAATTCTGATATACAGATATTCTTCAATTTGGTGCTGAATTGTTTACGACCTGGGAGGCTTTATAAATCTTCTAGCGAAGTTTAGAAAATGGTCAGTAACCCTTTTCTTTTTTTCTTCTTTTGCTTGCATCCATGCGACGTTTAGGTTTCAGCACTTTCCTTTGTGTGCTGGTTTAGTTTAGTTCTTACGTTCTTGCGTGTAAACTCAAATTGACCTATCTAGGAATTGTGGACTTTGGAGTGTGCTATTAAATCTGTAGCTTAATTCTTTATCAGCTGCTA
>NW_019659072.1:0-331 GCF_002806865.2 Cucurbita pepo subsp. pepo
GGTATCACAAAAACGCTTTTATAGGAAGAAAGAGCGTACCGAAGCAAGCTCCTCTATCATAATTGGTCTGTTTCCATACTCATCAAAGAGGTCATAAGCATATCTTGCATGCAGCTCCCAACTTTCAGCGCCTTTCAACTGATGAACACTTATAGCAGCTGCACAAAACTCTTCAAAATCCAACCTTTTATACTGCGTGGAACTCACCTGAAACATTCATAAACGAACCGTTCGACTTCGATTTTGTTCCAAAAAATTACGCTTACGAACACTACTTTGTGAGTATTACCATGTCGACATACTCGATCACCCCCGAATCGTTCATTGCATC
>NW_019659073.1:0-331 GCF_002806865.2 Cucurbita pepo subsp. pepo
ATATCAACTTTTCAATCTAATTATTATTCAAAATCATAATTAAAAAAAAAAATCTTATTTTTTTCTCAAATAAAAATGTTAAATTAAAAGTTTAGATCCATTCTTTTTAATTATATATATAATAATTCTATCTCTAATATAATTATTCTTTTATATTAATAGATTTATTATATATAATATTAAATTTTATAATATTATATTTAATAATATGACACAAAATTAAAAAATTTAATAACTAAAATTAAAAATTTTAAGAACATATTAAACAATCTTTAAAATTTAATTATCATAGAAATACATTAAATAATTTTAAAATCTAAAAATCAAATAA
>NW_019659074.1:0-331 GCF_002806865.2 Cucurbita pepo subsp. pepo
ATAAAAGTCCAGCCATGATCGCCCCACGATGTGACATTTGGATTATCTTTTAATTCAAGTATTCTTTTTTTTTCTTTTCTTTTTATATATATATATATATATATATATAAAAATCATTTAAAATCAATTTTTTTTAACACTAATACTAAATTAATATAATCGATGAATATTAGTTAAATTTATATTTTAAATATTATGATCGGCCATGATTGGCTGCAGACAGCTACCAAATAGAATCATCGAAGAGACCACTAGGGTGGCACTGAGTGAACAATGAGTGAACAACCATAAGAAGGAATCATTGAAGTGATCACTCGTGATAGGGTGGCAA
>NW_019659076.1:0-331 GCF_002806865.2 Cucurbita pepo subsp. pepo
ATTTTATTTTATTCTCGATATTTAATTAGTTTATATTTTCCTTATTTGTAGGTATTAGTTATTAGTTTGTATCCTATTTAAAGCTTATGAATATGAATGAGAACATACATTCGATTCCAATTCTATTTCTATTTCTCATTCTTAACATGGTGTCAGAGTATCGATCTTGGTATTCCTAATATCAGAGCACCGATCTTGGTATTCCTAATACCCCCTTGGTATCAGAGCCCAAAGGGGAGTATTAAACCTAAACCCAAACTCAATTAGGTAACCCTTTACCGCCGCAGTTAATCACCTAACTCAATCAATGAAGCCTTTACAGTCGCCAATC
>NW_019659077.1:0-331 GCF_002806865.2 Cucurbita pepo subsp. pepo
ATCATTTATGGAGTTCTGTAAATTACTTCATCATATATAGTCATTTTATTTTTAGGAAAGAAAAAGAAAAAGAAAAAGAAAATCAGACAATGAAAATGACCTATAGTAAACATAATGCATATTAAAGTTTTTGTTAGCCCTTAAAGTTACTTCAATGGTATGTGTTCTAGTACATCAATAAATAGAATTAAACGGTTAATAGAATTAAAAAAAGAAAAAAAAATACATTTTGGATTAAGAAAGGTGTAGGCTTTACCGTGCAAAGTGTTACGCATACCAACAAGGTGTAGGTGTCAGAAGAGACATTACCATGGATTTAGAGGGACCTCAT
>NW_019659078.1:0-331 GCF_002806865.2 Cucurbita pepo subsp. pepo
TTCTTTTCTGCTTCCTTCCATTACTTCCATTACTTCCTTTTCAATAAATTTGTACTTCCTCAGGTCATAGTGGACATGAGGGAGTTCATGAGTAGCCTTCCAAATGTTCTCCACCAGAAAGGCATGCGCATAATTCCAATAACATTAGAAGTTGGGGATTATATTCTTTCACCTCTTATATGCGTTGAGAGAAAGAGCATTCAGGATCTCTTCATGAGCTTTGCGTCAGGACGCCTTTATCATCAAGTGGAGACAATGGTGCGCTATTACAGAATACCTGTTCTCTTGATTGAGTTCTCACAGGACAAAAGCTTCTCTTTTCAGGTAATTC
>NW_019659079.1:0-331 GCF_002806865.2 Cucurbita pepo subsp. pepo
ATCGGTTGGAGAAGGGAACGAAACATTCCTTATAAGGGTGTAGATCCCTCTTCCTTACAGATGTGTTTTAAAACCGTAAAGCTAATGACGATACGGACAATATCTACTAGTGCTTACATAGTAGAGTTCTCGTCAAATATTCTTTAGCTATGCAACTTTCACTCGATACAGACAATTCTTACTATCTGATGGAGAATAGAGGTTAAAGCAGTATAACATATAGAGAACTGTAATTTATAAATCTGGTATTTTCTATAATCTTCTAGAATCAACGAGATGGTTTTATTCAACAATCATTCAACTATATAATAAAATTTTAACCTATGATTAA
>NW_019659080.1:0-331 GCF_002806865.2 Cucurbita pepo subsp. pepo
TAGATTGCATGTTTAGAATCATTCAAGCTTGACATGATTGACCTTGTCTTAAACAAATGTTCTTCCCTTGAGATATTTGATCAACAAGATCTGAATTTTACTTTCCCTTGGAGTGATTTCTTATCATTAGGGCTGAGTGTTCTTACCTGAGTGTTCTTACCTTTCGTTAGTTAAAGACTAAGTTTCTTTGCGATTCTACGTAGTTTAGGTTACATGTTTAGAATCATTTAAACTTGACATGATTGAGCTTGCTTGTCGAAGGATTGGAGTCTCAACCAAATGTTCTTATCTTGAGATATTTGATCAATAAGGTAATCTAAATTTTGCTTTT
>NW_019659081.1:0-331 GCF_002806865.2 Cucurbita pepo subsp. pepo
AGGTTGAAATAGAAGATGAGAGTCAATTGGATGATAGTCCTGCAAGCTTTTAATCACCCAGAAACTGAGTAGCTACCATATTGGTATGAATCCACCCACATACAAATTTTATTGTTCTTCATAGCTTGTTTTATGGGGAAAGCATATGACTTAACACAAGTTGATATTTGTTTTGATTGCTTAAACACACAATGATCTAATCATGCAACTAATACAAAATTAGGACATTAATCATTAAACATGTGCCTCACATGCCCACCACACCTATTCAAAATAGTCAAACCCATACCATTTTATTTATTTACTTTCTATAAATCTTAAAATTGTTCCA
>NW_019659082.1:0-331 GCF_002806865.2 Cucurbita pepo subsp. pepo
TTCTGACTTGTTTCCTCTTTCTTTGTTCTGTTAATTTCTCAGGCTACACCAGCATGCCTATTGGCTCAATAAGCGTTTGCACGAGGAATGTTGTCCCTCTGAACTTCCGTGTTCGATCACAGATGGGCAGCAACATTTGTACCGTGCTGTCTCGAAGGACATCGAACTCTTGCTGTTCCTATGGCATTTCAAGACCAAAGTGTTCGGATCAAACCATCTCCACAATGTCGTCTTGTTCACCAAATACTAGCCAAAGATTTCAGGGAGGCTGTCTCAGTTATTGCTTCTCCAGACAGCCAATTGAGTTGAAGTCTTTTAAAGATTTGATTAC
>NW_019659083.1:0-331 GCF_002806865.2 Cucurbita pepo subsp. pepo
TGTTTCAAGATCCAAAAGCCCCAGTAAAGAAAAATTCATGGAATAGAGAAAAGTCATACTTGCAATGGCGAAGAGATTCATATCGTTCAGCTTCATTCATAACAGTTTTCCCTTTAAGACTGTGGGTAGTCTCATCATTGCAACATCCAACTAACAAATAAGTATTCGGGAATCTGAAATTACAAGAAGGATCAATAATTACAGCTCGTCAATTCAACAAATCAATTCTCCCAACAGAAGAATATCACGGACAAGTGAAAGCAAGTTAGCAAACCTGAAAATTAAGAACAATCAAGCAGGCTAATGAATCAGAAGAAAAAAAAAAAAAAAA
>NW_019659084.1:0-331 GCF_002806865.2 Cucurbita pepo subsp. pepo
CCCGACACACTAAACCAGCTCAACGATCGATCTTCATATCGTTCTAGTGAAACACAGATCTTATCAGTGATAAAGTAGGGTTTTGGTATGGATATGAAGGTCAACTTTCATGTGACATATCCATCCAATTTATGAACAAAACAAAGCCTTAATTAATGAAAGACAACTCATAAAGCCTCTTACACAAAGCCTAACTCAAGAAAAATCAATATATGTCACCATATACATAAAGCTGCCACTTTCAAAAAGTGAGTCAGAAATAAAATTGAAAAAACAAGCATCCCTACACCCATCACGGGCCATCCTACATATTATCCACTAATCCACACCC
>NW_019659085.1:0-331 GCF_002806865.2 Cucurbita pepo subsp. pepo
AGTTTGACATTTGAGGATGGATGTGCAAAAACAGACTCAACCTGTGGCTTGACTTTCACTATCAGGGTTTAGGGTTTTTCAATGGAACTCCCCCATATAATCCCAGTTTCACTTTTGTTTACTTTCTGATTTCATGCTTTTGATTCCAGATGTGCTTTTCTGAAATAAGATTTTGGTTCCAGATATCATTCACTTACCAAATTGCTCAAAGTTCTGATTCGTAGAAGCCATAATTGTCAGTATGTTAGATTATTGGATAAGCACTGTGGTGCCCCATCGGTAGACCAAATATCCATTGGAAATTCAGGCTCCATCTTTGAGGTTAGTACTA
>NW_019659087.1:0-331 GCF_002806865.2 Cucurbita pepo subsp. pepo
GAATCTTTATAATTTAAATGTGTTGATGGGTGTGACCCCAAGACATTATATTTCATGTCAGAACCTTATAACAATTCATAATTAATTAAATAATATAAAGTTTGATAATCAAAACACCACTTTATTCAACCAGCTGACTATTTTTCGATATTAACGACCTCAAAAGTCAACATTTCTCTTTTACACATAATGTTTTAGAATTTCAAATTAAATTTATGACATAGAACAGTGTGGTGTGGCGATGATCTAGAATAGACATCTGTGTTATTATTATAATTTTTAATTTATTTTTAGAAAATATTAAAATAATATTATAATTAAAAAAAAAAAA
>NW_019659088.1:0-331 GCF_002806865.2 Cucurbita pepo subsp. pepo
TATATATATATATATATATATATATATACCTAAAAATAAAAAAGGATCTTTTTTGGAATAAATAAATATCAATTTAATAATTTAGTTTAATTTAATGGAAAAATATTATAAATATTTCATGACGTTTCTTCACCCTTAGAATGGTAAATACCTATCTAGGATGAAAGCATGTAAAAGGGGTTTAGAACGGGCATGCAACCATAGACAACACATCCTAGACAAGCAAGATCGAGATATCTGTTATAAGGTCATTAACAACACGCCTTGGACATGCATGACAACTGCATGATCGTGACATCCTCCCCCACTCAATTAGTTGACGTCCCTGTCA
>NW_019659089.1:0-331 GCF_002806865.2 Cucurbita pepo subsp. pepo
TTTTGGCAATTTGGATCATAGAACACTCGTGCAGTGTGGCAAGCATCCAAGAACACTGTTCTATCAAATATTTGCAAAAATGGCGAAATGGGTTTGGATCTTAGGAGGCATTGCAGCTTCTACAAAGGCAGAGTCTTTTGTGGTTAGAAGTGATAGCATGTTCTTAGATACCTTCATGGAATCTGTCAAAGGAGATGAGGGAGTGTTAGAAGGGAGATGTAGCTACACTGTTGGGTTTATGGTCATGCCTGGATTTAGAGTGGGGAAGACGTTGATAAAATCTCGGGTTTATGTTTCGAGAAGTAAACTAGAGAGTTGATGATACCGTGAC
>NW_019659090.1:0-331 GCF_002806865.2 Cucurbita pepo subsp. pepo
TCCTTTTCTTCCTCCAACACCCTTGTATAATTCTTAGTATCAAGTGTTCATAACATATAAGTACAGGTAAATAATAGCTTGAAATTTCATCACTAGGACTCTGTTTTACAGCATCTTTGAAAATCTGAATAAAGGATTTGTCATACCAGTAGGCATAAAGCTTTTACAGGTAGATAAAAATTTACCAAAATCAACTTTTCCAAGAATTCTCTATAAATTAGGTCGGTAACAATATGATCTTTTTTTAATGAAGACTCTAGTGAGTCATTGTGAGATGCCACGTCGGTTGGGGAGGAGAACGAAATATTCCTTATAAGGGTGTGGAAACCTC
>NW_019659091.1:0-331 GCF_002806865.2 Cucurbita pepo subsp. pepo
AGACCTTTATCCTTTTGGGATTCTTCCTCGTCCAAATGATTGGTGCATCCATGTTGTGGTGACCCAACTATGTTGAAACCGAATTGACTCTCCAAACAAACCACACGACAAACATAGACAACAAGGAACCCTAAGATCCCACAAAAAAACCAACATGAATTCCGACGTGGCAAGCCCTAATAGGTTGAAGGCACATGGATGGAGTGCCACGTGGCAAACAGGGTCAATGGGGGAGGCTGTAAAGGAGTTGGAGTGGTTCATGTCCCTAATTGAAGGATACAAACTAACTATTAAGCCATGCTTCTCTGTTCACTCCCATTCTTTTCTCTTG
>NW_019659092.1:0-331 GCF_002806865.2 Cucurbita pepo subsp. pepo
CATTCTTTATAAGGGTGTGAAAACCTCTCCCTAGCAGATGCCTTTTTAAAAACCTTAAAGGGAAGCCCGAAAGGAAAAGCCTAAAGAAGACAATATATGCTAGTAGTGGGTTTGTGTTGTTACAAATGACATCAAAGTCAGACACCGGGCAATGTGCCAGCGAGGAGGTTGAGCCTCGAAGGGGGGTTGACATGAGACGGTGTGTCAACATAGACGTTGGGTCCCAAAGGGGGGTGGATTGGGGTTCCCATATCGACTGGAGAAGGGAACGAGTGCCAGCGAGGATGCTGGGCCTCGAAGGGAGTGGATTGTGAGATCCCACATCGGTTGG
>NW_019659093.1:0-331 GCF_002806865.2 Cucurbita pepo subsp. pepo
CCAATTTGTGGTGATAGTTCCTTCAGATTTTCAATAAAACAATTTGTGAGCAGAAACTTTTGAGTGGATAAGGGTGAATGTAATGGTCAGCAATTAATTTGAATTATTTTTGGATGTTGCATATTCTAATATATTTATACTTGAACATATCCTCATGCATGTAACTAATAGGGTTAATTATGATTAGTATTCGTTTATTAAAACAGAAAAAAATAGGTAGGTGCTTTGGAAGTTGGGCTTTTATTGATGAACAAGCCCGGGCCGGGCAAACTAAGTTTCCCAGTTGTAGTACCCAATACAGTAGTAACAGTATGGGGAGCCCCAGTTGCAA
>NW_019659094.1:0-331 GCF_002806865.2 Cucurbita pepo subsp. pepo
TTGTTAAAACAATAATATGAATTCTCTTAAATAAGGTAGAAAATTATTAAATGCAACATTATTACCGAGGCAGAAGCAGGTAGCCGGTGGAGGTAGCCCCCGCCATCTTTGACGCTACCTACCGCTCATGCCCGTTGCCCGTCGCTTCGCATTAAGCAACAAGCAATATGATTGCACGTCATGTTTCCCACGCCCCCCTCTTTAGAGTAAAATTACTCTTTTGGCCCTCCCTTTTCACTATATTTTCATTTCAATCCTTCATTTCTAAAAATATTACATACCTAATATTTACATTTTCACTTCAATTACTTAAATAAAATTATTTTTAAAT
>NW_019659095.1:0-331 GCF_002806865.2 Cucurbita pepo subsp. pepo
AGAGCAATCTGCTTTGGACTGAGTGTAGCCTGCATTTTGTAGAGTGGCAGAGAATATGGAGAACTAATTGCGAGAGACCTGTTTTAAACCATAAAGAGATTTATGTTGCCGACATACTGTATTCTCCCCCTGTCGGTGAATATCTGGTGGTAAAAACATAGACTTCCTCGTCTAAATTACCATGGAGAAAAACATTTTGAACATCCAACTGATGAGTGAACCATTTTTTGGCAGCGACAATAGTGAGTAAACAACAAAGTGTAGTAAGTTTCGCTATAGGAGAAAATGTTTCTTTGTAATCAACACCTTCAACCTAAGTGTATCCCTTTGC
>NW_019659096.1:0-331 GCF_002806865.2 Cucurbita pepo subsp. pepo
TAAACACACACGACCGACCCGACAATGTTTCCAGCCTTTTCTTTCCAATGTTAGCAAACACCTTAAAAGGAATTAAAAGTTTTATTCTCATTCCTTCCTTTCCATTTCCTTAAAAGCAAATGGAATAAGTTTAATCTCTAAAATATTTCTATGCATAACTAGAACTACATACAAAATTAAAAATTAAATTTAAAAAACTTTTAATTTTTAAACATTTTCAGAGCGAATGAACAACACATATAACCGATGTGTCGATCCAATGACTAATTAAATGTGAAATAAAAACCCGACAAGAACCCATCTGTCGTTCCCTCTCTCTCTCTCTCTCTCT
>NW_019659097.1:0-331 GCF_002806865.2 Cucurbita pepo subsp. pepo
AAAGCAATGGTGTTTTGAGTTTCTTTGCGAGCTTATACTTACAAACGACGGGTGGGCATTAGGGACTTGTTTTACCCCAATTCTGATGTTTCATTAGATTAACGAAGAATTGAGGGATCGAGGCAAAATTTGGCAAAACGGAGGTCTCAATTTGTGGATCTTCGTTCTGTATGAATGAAAGGGGTCTTGTTACACTGAATGCATCTTTTTGAATCGGATGTTATATTGTTTGTGTTCTATTCATAGGAAACACTTTACTGCTTTTGATATTGGCATGAATTTCAGAAACATTTTTGTGGTCTTGTTTGCAGGATGCACAGGGAAATGATGT
>NW_019659098.1:0-331 GCF_002806865.2 Cucurbita pepo subsp. pepo
AAAAAAAAAAAAAAAAAAAAAAAAAAAAAAAAACAAGAACATTTTGAGTTTTGTGGATTTATATAAGCTATATTTGGTCCATTAAATTTAGGATAAGCAAACCCCACTCTACTTTTGCAAAATTTCAAGGAAAGTGAAAGGAATTTTATTGGAAATACATTGTATTTAAAATTGGCAATATTTTTATTTATTGGTTAGGGAAGGACCATTTATCTTATAAATTAAATGGAAATTGGCCTAATTTTCCACAAGTGTTAACGCGTTTATATTTTAAAGTCCGAGAATAGACAATTAAACGATGACGTTTAAAATGAAAATTTTAGAATTTAGT
>NW_019659099.1:0-331 GCF_002806865.2 Cucurbita pepo subsp. pepo
GGCTCGCCTATGATACTCGCACCTCTGTACGTTTCCCCCCCAACCCCATCATGTGTTTGATCATTTGCTTTGATCTTCGTTTTCTCATGAATCTTGATTCTATTACGCTGTTTCGCTATTTCGTATCAGTTCTGCTGCATTTTGTAGATTTCGTGATTTTTTTATGAACTTGTGCGGTTTATTTGGATCTGGGCGGTGATGCCCATTCTGGCATACGTTTCTTAGCTTAGTTTGTTAGATCTTCATGATATAACTCTCATTTATTTCTGCTTCTTTNCCCTCCTACGACCATGCCTGGTTGGAACGTTTAGAGCATTTGATGTGCGGTTCC
>NW_019659100.1:0-331 GCF_002806865.2 Cucurbita pepo subsp. pepo
AAAAAAAAAAAAAAAAAAAAAAAAAAAAAAAAATCAAATTTGGATGATCACCAAGAACAGAACAACATTTTGTTATATTTACATTACACTTGGAGATGTGGATGATCTCAAATTCTCATGCATCTCTATCGTGAAATATTGTTTCCTCTGCTTGTTACAAAAGTAGTGTTGTCTTGCCTGTGGTTGAAAACTCTGTTGCCACTCTCCATTCTCTATTTACACTTCCATTCATGGAGGTAGATTTTCAAGCAACTGCAGGGATCCTTGAATTCTGCCGGTCCCTACTCAGGCAATCAAATCCTTCTACTCTAACTGCAGCCGGTTTTAGACC
>NW_019659101.1:0-331 GCF_002806865.2 Cucurbita pepo subsp. pepo
CAACAACCGCTTAAGAAAATAGATTTCAAACTTGAAGGAAAAAAATATATTGAGTAGGAGCCAAAAATGTTGCATTTTTTTTAGAAAGGGCATTTGGTCTAGTTGTATGATTCTCGCTTAGGGTGCGAGAGGTCCCGAGTTCAATTCTTGAAATGCCCCTATGTATATGTCTCAACCTAGTGTATTATTATTTAATGATAATGCTCTTAATATCATTTACTTGTGTAATATGTGTCAAATGTAACTATACTTGTGTAATATGTGTCAAATGTAACNTTTTTTTCTTTTTTTCTTTTTTTCTTATTTCTTTCTTTTTTTCTTTTTTTCTTTT
>NW_019659102.1:0-331 GCF_002806865.2 Cucurbita pepo subsp. pepo
TTCGGGAAAGCAAGGGAGAGGTGAAGGAAACTGAAAGAAAGAAAGAAAGAAAAAAAAAGACCTATTATAGAGGGAAAGAATAATAGTGAAGGAGACTAAAGAAATAGGTTCAGGAGAATGAATAAGAAGGAAGGAAGGAGGGGGAGTAAAAGAGTGAAAGCAAGAAAGGAGAAGAGAGTGAATGAATAGGTTCAGGTTTGAGGTCTCTTGACTTCCTTTAACATTACCTAAAAAATAGGGATTTGATCCCAAAAAATAGGGTAAAGATAGAATGAATCGATAGTCTNTTCGGATTGACTTGAGAATTACCTCTCACCCTAAATACCTCTCT
>NW_019659103.1:0-331 GCF_002806865.2 Cucurbita pepo subsp. pepo
TTTCACTGTAACCTCGTCTCCTGGACTATTACTTCTTTCACATAGTCTTGAACAAGGGGGAAGGGGTAAAGCCAAAAGCAAGATTCATTCAATCCGGACCAGGAAGGCAAGCCGAAAGATGCATTCTCCGATTCATTCTCTCCTGACCCGTAACCTGATTTCACTCTTGAACAAGGTAAATAGGTTAAGAAGAAGTAGCTAATGACTCTCCTTTCACTCGGATATGAAATTCATTCATTNAAAGGTAAATAGGTTAAGAAGAAGTAGCTAATGACTCTCCTTTCACTCGGATATGAAATTCATTCATTCTATTGTGACCTACTGAGCCTAT
>NW_019659104.1:0-331 GCF_002806865.2 Cucurbita pepo subsp. pepo
CAATAGTGAATAAATTATTCATCTAATAATTGTAAAATATGGATTCTATTCATAAATGTATTCATTTAATGCGTCCACTTTATAAAATTACTCTCCTTTCAATGTAAATAAATTAGGGGAAATTATATTTTTGGAGTTTTTTATTTTATTTTNTGTGTTCGATTCGAGCACGTGTTCTATCTGAAATGGGAATTGATGGGAATTGAGGTAGAGTGAATTGAGATCAGATATGAATGATGAAAGATATATAAATTTTGAAATAAAAGATATATTTTTTAATTTTTTAAAAATTAAGAAAATTTGGCATTACATAAATGTTGCGTTACCCGCA
>NW_019659105.1:0-331 GCF_002806865.2 Cucurbita pepo subsp. pepo
ATTTGTCTCGAGCTTCTTGAACAAATAGGTGAAGTAGCTCTGTGATTGAATGAACTGTAACGACTCTTATTCATGAGAGTTTATGTTACGAACAGAACTCAATCACTTGTCCCTGATTTCACTGATCTTGATCCTTTCTTGTCTTTCACTCTTTGACTCTCCTGCCTGTAACCAAGGGTTGAACTATTTGACTCTGANTGTCTTCATTTACTCGACTGTAGGTCTCACTCCTAAACGTATTATTTATGGTCGAGTTTGCTCCTTCACTTGTCCCTAATTGAACTGTAAAGAAAGACTGAAGCAAGACAAGATTAATTCGACTTTACCTTTA
>NW_019659106.1:0-331 GCF_002806865.2 Cucurbita pepo subsp. pepo
TTTTCTCCCCTTCGATGTTCATTTGAACTTTCTTCTTCATCTGTAGAGCATTCTAAGAAATTCATTCATAAGATAGATAAGATAAGAGTAGGATGAGTTTTCTCTGAATTGTTCAATTGATATTCAAGAGAGAGCTATCGGCCGATCGATGCTCTCCTTACATTGATGAAGTCTTTTTTATAGACATCGAATTTGATCGTAAATTTGAAAAACGCCAACTAAGAGATAAGATCGAATCTAGCAGGACNAGTAAACTAATAATTTAAAAGACTAATAATTTACTGACACTCATAATTCACATGTGAGCCCTCACTGTGTGGCTGACAAGTTG
>NW_019659107.1:0-331 GCF_002806865.2 Cucurbita pepo subsp. pepo
AAAAATCTTCTATGAATGATTAATGCAGACTGGTTATGTTGGTTGACCTCCCCAAGGAATTGGATGAGCCTTTCCTGGTAGGCCTATCTGACAGCAAGGCTTCTGTGATTGATTATATTCTTTGTATTGTACAGAAAATAAATCAANGTATGCCAAAGGGGATTGGTCTAAAATGGCGTTCAATCTTTCTGGCTAAAAAGAAAAAAGAATTTCAATTATATTCCCAGTTTGAAGGTTTCTCTAGAAAGAATGTTATGGTATTCAATTATGGGAGAAGCATTTCTCAGAAAGTCATTTACTAGGCTTTCATATTCTCCATCATTTAGTTGGA
>NW_019659108.1:0-331 GCF_002806865.2 Cucurbita pepo subsp. pepo
GACATCTCTAACCTCCATTATTTGTGGCTAGGTGGTACTTGTTTGGACAAACCATTGGTGATGAGCCATTTTTTAGGACAGCTAATATGTTATGTGCCATTTTTTTTATGTGCCATTTTTTTTTAGGACAGATAGTTGATTATGTGTCATTCTTTTTGTTATGTGCCATCTGTTATNCTGTTATGTGTCACGATCCACTATAAAAAAAAAAGAGGTCGAAAATCGATCAAATTGGCCAAAAAGTTAATGCTTGTAAAACTACTCTCCTAGAAAAAAAGAGCAAAAGGTGGAAAAAAGAGGCTTACCACCTTATAAAGGAAAAAAGTTTTAC
>NW_019659109.1:0-331 GCF_002806865.2 Cucurbita pepo subsp. pepo
TGCAAATAAATGCATGGCAGGCAGGGTCCCACTCTCATTCCTCTTCTTGTGGGTGATATGCTAGGTAGACTGATTTTATTTTATTTTTATAAGAGAATTTTATTGATGATTAAAATTTACAAAAGAGATGTCACAATTTACAATGAGGGAGGTATAACTATACAAAGTAAAATATTAAACATNAGAGTATTATGTAATTCTGTGTCTTTTTCGTGAATATTCTTTAATTTCTTTTTTCAACAGATTTCAAAAGAAAATCATGATGAGATTTTTCTATAGTAGGACTTCTGCATTCTTGAAAGGGTGGTATGTTAAGTACATGTCCCATAGA
>NW_019659110.1:0-331 GCF_002806865.2 Cucurbita pepo subsp. pepo
ATGTTCGCTATGATATCATGCAGGCCCTCCTTGTTTCCGTGGTGTCCGATATTGTATGACATACGTATCCGACCAAGCTAGGCCCTGGGAGTTCGCATGAGAGCTCGCCTGGTGGGCCCACAGTCACGCACGTTGGCCATGCGTGGGAAAGTACCATGCATCCACCCTGCCCGGGCAAAGCAAGGGCCTAAGGCCATGGGAAGGAATGGAAGACAGGCCCCTCTCTCGTTTTCTTTCTTTTGACACTTGTGCTTATGTATGTGTATTGTATGCGATCCCATGCANTTGGACATTTTATATAATACTCAAGCCACGTGCTACCCATATTTTC
>NW_019659111.1:0-331 GCF_002806865.2 Cucurbita pepo subsp. pepo
AATTATAGTTTAAATATAGTAATTTTAATTAGTTAGTTGTAGTTTGTACGGTAACTTTTAAGGAGGGAAATGGGGCACGGAACAAATCAAATGGAGGAAGGTCAAAATAAAGGCACGTGAAAGGTTCGAATCCTTAAAAGACCAAANTCATTTATAACTATAAAGAATTTCCACCAATCCATCAAAGTCTAGATGTAGTGATATAGTAGTAACTGTAGTCCGTCTAAATCAGGTTTAGTAATGACTATTATTGATCGAAAACTATATAATATGTATGTATTTGATACAACGATATATTGGGGAGATTTGAATGTTTATATTTTAGTTAATA
>NW_019659112.1:0-331 GCF_002806865.2 Cucurbita pepo subsp. pepo
GGAGGTTGTTCCCCATAAAGGGGTAGACACAAGATGATGTGTTAGTAAGGATGCTGGGCCCCGAAAGGGGTTGGATTTGGTGAGGGTCCCACATTGATTAGAGAAAGGAATAAGTGCCAGCAAGGACGCTGGGCCCTGAAGGGGGGTGGATTGTGATATCCCACATTGGTTGGGGAGGAGAACGAAACACCCNCTAGCAGACGCGTTTTAAAACCTAAAAGGGAAAGCCCAAAGAGGACAAGATCTGCTAGCGGTGGGCTTGGACCGTTACACATTTCCTTCTTTTTTATGATTGCACTTTTTTCAGGTACCTTCACGAGGTTTGCTCGCC
>NW_019659113.1:0-331 GCF_002806865.2 Cucurbita pepo subsp. pepo
TTCTTCTTCATTCAAGGGTCAAATCAGTCAATTTCTTTCGCAAGTCGATTCAGACGTTGAGTTTGTTTGAAAGCCTTTCGACGCTCAACAGACCTTTTGTTTAGTATTGCTTTATGAAAGCGAAAAGGTCTACTCCAAACATTGAAGTCCTCGAAGTTCTCGCTCATTCACCTATCGGTAAAGCTATTCCATTGCCTGTCCTTGATTTCACAAGGTAAAAGAAAAAGAGAAAGACGAAACATTACATTAATGAGACTGATTGAACGAGGTAAANTCTCTCTCCAACTCGATTTCACAATTACATTTACTGCCCCTGTCGGTAAAGCAATTC
>NW_019659115.1:0-331 GCF_002806865.2 Cucurbita pepo subsp. pepo
GGAGAAACAATCGAGTACCGGGAGGATCGGCTGGCGTTCGCAGCCATATTATGATCTGTGCCCCCAGAGATGCTGTCACGCTGTCGAGCCAGAGGAAGGAGAAACAATCGAGTACCGGGAGGATCGTGCGCAATCGGCCTGGGAAGGAATTAAATCCCGTCGGGTCGGTGTACAGCGAGTGCGGGAATCCAACATTGAGCAGCTGCGGAAGGAGCTCTCGGAGATCCGCTTNCAGCATCACCACACTTGGTGGCAGCATCAGCGAGACAGACATCATGAAGAAGATGCTGCAGGTCGTCCCCGATCACCTCAAGCAAGTTGCAATTTCAAT
>NW_019659116.1:0-331 GCF_002806865.2 Cucurbita pepo subsp. pepo
CCATTCGTCGATTGGTTTTTGAAAATTTTCTTGTTTTATACTTGTTGTCATGATGCTTGACATGTAAGGCACCTTCAATCACCCCTTCTTCCCTCATAGGCCTTCTTTGCTCTTGTGCCTATAAAGCATTCAGGAGCTCTATAAGAGAAATCTTTGACAAGTCTTTGGTGTTCTCCAGAGTAGTAATGGTGGTTTCAAACTTCTCTGGAACAGTGACTAGCAGCTTTTCAACCATCCTGAAATCATTTAACACAGAACCAAACAATCTCATCTTGTTGGCAATGCNCGCCACTCGAAATCCCTAATCAAATTCAAGACTTTCATTCCACGA
>NW_019659117.1:0-331 GCF_002806865.2 Cucurbita pepo subsp. pepo
AGATCGAGTAACTCCTCTTCCCTCACAAAAATTGAGAGCCTTGCTCTGATACCATTCCTACGCTTAATGTCTTAAGCCCTTACAATTTACATGAGCTCTGTCATCCTAGCTTAATTTACATATTCAAAGTACAATTCTTAATGTACATACAAATAATTAGATGAAAGTGGAAATCCATATTCATCAATAATGTGATGAAAATGGGTGGGAAAAGTGAAAATGATAAAGCAAAAGATAGAAGACAAACANTATTTTCTTTTTTTAATGTTGTAGTGGGTACTCGATTCTAGGAATGAAAACTATCTCGATAGACCAATGTAGTCTTTCCAAC
>NW_019659118.1:0-331 GCF_002806865.2 Cucurbita pepo subsp. pepo
AACCGCATTTTTGTTTTATTTACGAATTAAACAAAAAGACAAAATCTAAAATATTTAAATAAGATTTAAATATCTTAATCAAATATGTATCGGAATTGATTGGGATTGTCATTTGAATTAATATTAAATATTAATTAAATAGTTTAATTAATCATTTAATATTACTTTCATTTGAAATTAATTATTCAAATTAATTGTTGAATTAAAATGAAGAAAGTCAAAATGTTGACTTCATTTNATTTGGTTTAACCAACTTGCATGCTTGCCAAATAAACCCCACAAATTTTAGGGGAATTTTGAGTGTCAAAATTTGGTGAACTCAAACTTGCAT
>NW_019659119.1:0-331 GCF_002806865.2 Cucurbita pepo subsp. pepo
TCCCTTAGGGAAAAAAAAACAACAAAACAAAAGAAAAAATAAATAAGATAATTGGATTTTCTAGGAGAGAGAAAAAGGAAACAATACTTTACACAATGGAGGGAGAAATTTTTTTTAGATTTTTCCAGCTTTTATTTTTTATTTTCCCTCCTCATTTAATTATTTTATTCAAATTATATAATTTCATATTATCCATAAATAATATTACAATTAAACATAAGATCCATATTTTAAAATAATTTTTTCTTTTTATTTTNTGTCTGTTCTAATATATTCATAATTAATTTCGTACAGATTTGGATAAATTATTTTTTTTTCCATATATACTCAT
>NW_019659120.1:0-331 GCF_002806865.2 Cucurbita pepo subsp. pepo
CGGTCAACGTTTTTTGAAATTTTCTATGGGTAATGATCAGGAATAATGAATTATAATAGAATTTCGCAGCAACGGAGTGCATAAAACGGTAAAAGTGTGCTTAAAATCGAACTCTAATTCGGAAACCCTAATATGTGCAGTTTGAAGTACGTGCTTACAAAACTGACTCACGATCGACGTTTTTACAAACTTTTGTGGGGAATGATCAGGGACAAGGATTTAGAATACAATTTCGAAGAAACGGAGTGCATCAAACAGTAAAAGAGTGATTAAAGTCGAANTAAAAAATTTGAGTCGCTGTCGAGGTCTTTTGAAACTTTCGTTGCGAATG
>NW_019659121.1:0-331 GCF_002806865.2 Cucurbita pepo subsp. pepo
TAGAAACAATGAAAACATGGAACTCGATTTTTATTGAGGCGACGATCGATTTTTATTCTAACAAAAGGTGACGAACGATGCGATAAGAATCAATCCTTAGCAACCTTTGGAGCAGCTCTCGAGGAACGGGAGCTTATGTTAATTAAATTAGGGAATACTTCGGCTAAGGCCAACCAGGTAAGTGGCCTTACTATAGGATAGGCTAAATAATTGTATGAGTTATGATGATGTGTGGATTATGATGCTTGATGATATGTGCGGTATATACATATTNAATGAGCATGATGATGGCATGATTGTTACCTTAATATGATGATGTTTTCCATATTGA
>NW_019659122.1:0-331 GCF_002806865.2 Cucurbita pepo subsp. pepo
TTCAAAATTCTATTCTAAGTCATGAAGCCGAAACATTCCCCTCCAAAATTTCTTAAATTGTTGCTAATTACTCGGTTTTTGTAGCACGTACTTCAAACGCACTAGATTAGGGTTTCCAAATTATGGTTTCAATTTTAAGAACTCTTTTACAATTATACATCTGTTTCTTCAACATTCTATTCTAAATTGTCAAGCCTGATCATTCCCCACAATAATTACAAAAAACGTCGAGCGTTACTCAATTTTTTCGCACGTGCTNCGGTTTCGATTATAAGCACTCTTTTATGTTATATTCACTCCGTTTCTTCGGAATTCTATTCTAAATCATTAT
>NW_019659123.1:0-331 GCF_002806865.2 Cucurbita pepo subsp. pepo
TTTTTTTTTTTTTTTTTTTTTTTTTTTTTTTTTTTTTTTTTTTTTTTTTAAGTGTTTGAAGGCAGCAGGTCGAGGTAGGGTGTAATAGCCCAAAAATAAATAAATAAATAAACAAATAAAAAAAATAGTTAAAATAATAATAATAATAATAATAATTAATTAATTAAAATTAAAAAATAAAAAAATAAAAATCTTTCCCCACCTCTCTCCACTAACCTCTCATCCCTTCCCNTTAAAATAATAATAATAATAATAATAATTAATTAATTAAAATTAAAAAATAAAAAAATAAAAATCTTTCCCCACCTCTCTCCACTAACCTCTCATCCCT
>NW_019659124.1:0-331 GCF_002806865.2 Cucurbita pepo subsp. pepo
TTTTTTTTTTACCAACTATGAGTTTTAGGACATCAAACCCAACAGTTGGCGCTTATCATTTGGTATCAGAGTATTTGGTCGACGTTATTTGGCCGCTCTAGAGGTGAAATATTTTTATCATTTATTTTCTTTTTTGTCTCTCTCATATTNCATTTATTTTCTTTTTTGTCTCTCTCATATTATCGAGAAAATAAAAAAAGAAAAAAGAAAAGAAGATCAATAAGGAAAAAAAAAATCAGTTCTTAGAAAAAATATATATATATATTCAGTTCTTATCATTTATTTCAATTGGTCTAGATTCCTTGGAGGTTTGAATCGAGAAATTGCTCAT
>NW_019659125.1:0-331 GCF_002806865.2 Cucurbita pepo subsp. pepo
AGTAAAAGAAGCATTTGTGCTTTTATTTGGCCAATGGCTGAGTTTCTTTGCAATTCTATGTACTTATGTAGAATCATTCAAGCTCGACATGATCAATCTTGCTTGTGAAATGATTCGAATCTCAAACAAGTGTTTGGGATATTTGATCAACAAGAATCATTCAAGCTAGACATTGATAAGATAAGAAATCAACTACAAGGGGAATAAGATTCGGATTACCTTGTTGATCAAATATCTCAAGGCAAGAACAGTTAATTGAGATTCGAATCACTCCACAAGCAAGANTTTGTGATTCGAACCATTCCACAAGCAAGATTGATCATGTCGAGCT
>NW_019659126.1:0-330 GCF_002806865.2 Cucurbita pepo subsp. pepo
GGAGCTAGCTCCAAAAGGCTAATCTAATTTATGGGAGCACTATGGTCTTAACCACAAATTGCCGCTCACAATCTGAAGGTGCTTGGTTTACTGGAAACGTTCTAATCTAAGTCAACTTAAAATTATCTTAACTTTAGAAATTTATACTTAACTGTGTACAATCATGCATGCTTTGTTAAGTAGATAATCCTATTACTCACTTAAATCACAAAATACATTCTCTAAAAATTTATGCAAGCTCAACAAGAAAATAACATCCATTAACTATCTGAAACACAAATCATAACATCTCATCCTCTTTTCTAATACAATGAAAAACATTTAAAATAA
>NW_019659127.1:0-330 GCF_002806865.2 Cucurbita pepo subsp. pepo
TTTTTTTTAGTTAAATTATGTAAATTTGGAGAAATTTTCAATTATGAAAACTTTTCACTTTTATATTTGAAATTTGTTCCAAAAAGTAACTTTTATCCCTAAAAATTGTACGTAAAATTAATTACACAAATAATTAAATTAATTTGAGAGTTATATATAATATTAGGCATATATTTTAGTTTTTATTCATCAATTATATTCTTTTGAACAATTACAAATTTAAAAAATAAATATAAAAATTTTCAAAATTTAGCAACACACAAAATTTTAAAATATTTTATAAGATATAACATTATTATTATTTTTAATTACTTATACTTTTTTTTTTTT
>NW_019659128.1:0-330 GCF_002806865.2 Cucurbita pepo subsp. pepo
GAGCTTCAGCGACGCTTTCGGACGACGCAACCCCCTCTGGAGCTTCAGCGACGCTTCCGGACGATGCAACCCCTTCTGGCGGTTCAGCGACATTTTCAGACGACGCAACCCCCTCTGGAGCTTCAGCGACACTTTCGGGCGACGTAACCTTCTCTGGAGCTTCAGCGATGCTTTCGGGCGACGAAACCCCCTCCTGGAGCTTCAGCGACGCTTTCGGACGACGCAACCCCCTCTGGAGCTTCAGCGACGCTTTCGGGTGACGTAACCCCCTCTGGAGCTTCATCGATGCTTTCGGGCGACACAACCCCCTCTGGAGATTCAGCGACGCTT
>NW_019659129.1:0-330 GCF_002806865.2 Cucurbita pepo subsp. pepo
CTTACTGTTTTAGCTCCTTTTACGTTATTCGACTCCGACGTCCATCTGCTTTACCCCTAGAAATATATATAAATTGGCGTTTGAAAGAAACTGACTGTTTGTGCTAATTCAGACTAATCGGATATGCTTGCAGGGTTCTAGGGAAAATAAAAAATAGAAAGAAAATCAGTGATAATCTATCTGGTTTGATCGATATCAGTTAAGAGATCATGATACCATCTTAGCCATAACACCAGGTTGATTTGATTTGATTGAATTTTGTCTAAAATGGCGGCTTAGTTTTGTATTCTTTGTTATTTTTCGATTTGGGGGATCTTTTATACGATTGTA
>NW_019659130.1:0-330 GCF_002806865.2 Cucurbita pepo subsp. pepo
TATCTTTTGGGCATCCTGATATGAATGATAGGTGTGGTTATCCTGCTGTTAATGCATCATTTTATGACTTGAGTTTTCATCCTGTCAATTCAAACCATGACTGCAAACTATACAAGAATTCGAAGGCAGTCAAGTGTTACGATTGCGATTCGTGCAAGTAAATATCTCTTGTGACGTTATTCTTTCATTCATTCTCCGTTTCATCATCATTTGATTGTTTGATCATTCAGGGCCGGAGTCGCACAGTACATGAAAACGGAATGGCGATTGGTTGCGATCTTCAATGTCGTTCTATTTGTTATCTTGGTAAGACACTTTCTGCTAGCACTT
>NW_019659131.1:0-330 GCF_002806865.2 Cucurbita pepo subsp. pepo
AAATAAATATTATGATAAATTTTTAAAGAAGAAATTAGTAAAAGGTTTAAGATTGTGGGTTAGGCAAGTGAACAAGACACATACGCCGACATAGAAGCAGCCTACAAATGCTTGCAAGAAACATACGGCGTTAAAGAAGACCAAACAATTCTGTACGGACAGTCTGTCGGCAGTGGGCCCACACTGGAGTTAGCCACGCGGCTGCCGGCGGTGAGGGCCGTCGTCCTCCACAGCCCAATTCTCTCCGGCCTCCGTGTTCTCTATCCTCCTCTCAAGAAGACTTTCTGGTTCGACATTTACAAGGTTTCCCCCCTTTTTTGCTTATATACC
>NW_019659132.1:0-330 GCF_002806865.2 Cucurbita pepo subsp. pepo
TCTCTATCCAAATTTAAAGCCCCCTTCAAATTGATTTTTTTCAAGTTTGACTTAGGTTGGGTTTCACAAATCCGATTGCCAAAGGTTGCGGGTATCATACGTTCATGGGTTAAACGGGAAAATGCAAATCGCCATCAAATCAAATTGAAAATGAATTACTTTTCTCAATGAAAACTATGATGTTGATCGTCCATGCCATGGTTGATGCAAGTGGAGGAACGCACCATGGTTGATGACATGGAGAGTGAATTATATTTCTCGTCTCCGTTTAGGTCATGGAGTCTTCCCGAGAACTTCGGGAGAATGGAGAACCCTAGGTTAAACTTTAAC
>NW_019659133.1:0-330 GCF_002806865.2 Cucurbita pepo subsp. pepo
AAAGCGGTATCACGAACTTGAAGAACCATGGGTGGTTAATCGTCAGAACCATAATTCCTTCGATAAGGATTCTTCCAGTCCATGTGTGATAACGAATATCGAGGAATTCAAAAAGGCTACGATTCAGCAGCGCATCACTAAAGTACTTATCATCATCAGCGCCCCATGTGTGAAGGCTTATGGCGACAAAAACCAGTATGGTTGCAACGTATATAAAGCCAAGAATCTTTAATGGCCTCAAGTTATTTACAGTCATGTTTCACCACGTATACATTGTTGTCTTTGCTGATTTGTATGAAAGCCTTGATGGACTTAACATCATCACTAGTA
>NW_019659134.1:0-330 GCF_002806865.2 Cucurbita pepo subsp. pepo
CATATCCATAACGTACTCGTATTTTGGTCATGCAGTTCTTCAAAGCCCTTAACTTTTCGTTCACCTATCAATTAAAACAAAAAAAAAACAGAAAAGTTCGATAGTGATACTCCGTGTCATCTATAAATTTAACTGATATTATCGCAAACCCAACTTTTCAAATTATGCACTATTATCATCATAGCTAATCTTCGGGATGCACCAACCGAGAATCAAACTCGGGTCTGTACGTTAGCAGGGTACTATTCTACCACTAGAAAACCGGTGCTTCTAAATTTAGTCATATCCTTAACGTACTCGTATTTTGGTCATGCAGTTCTTCCGAAGCCC
>NW_019659135.1:0-330 GCF_002806865.2 Cucurbita pepo subsp. pepo
CTATCACTGCCTTTTTATTATTTTATAATATTGAGGAAATTAGCACTTCCCGAAATTGTATTTTATAATATGCTTTCCATTGTCTAATCATTTCCATCCATTCCCTTTATAATCCTTTCATTGCCTCTCCACATGCATTGTAAGTACAAACCCTTTCTTTTCTCTTAAAAGAAATATAGCTTTTTATTTATTTATGTATTTATTTAAATACTATTTTGAAAATTTTTATATTCACAATCATATTTATAAGCTTTAATAGGATACAAGCTAGCAACTAATACCTACCAACACAGAAAATATAAACTAATTAAATATTGAGAATAAAATAAA
>NW_019659136.1:0-330 GCF_002806865.2 Cucurbita pepo subsp. pepo
GTAAATTAACTAGCATATTTATAAGTATTAAAACTCAAGGATTTTGAGTACTAACCTTTCGTAGTTCAAATTTTTTTTTCTTCACGAACCGATTTCGAACCACTACTAGTATCTTCCCTACTATTCTCCGACCTTAGAACGGGATTGTGGAATCCGATGAGTGATTAAAATTGGAAGAGATTTAGTATATGGAGAGAATTTGTGAGGGACTTTCTCAAACTTTTTTCAAGAAGAATTTCCATGTTCCTTTATTACTCTATTTATAGAGTCATATTTGCATGTTCAAATTATTATCAAATTTTGACACTCAAAATTCCACTCAAATTTGTG
>NW_019659138.1:0-330 GCF_002806865.2 Cucurbita pepo subsp. pepo
ATTCCCTATCGATGTGGAACCTCCCAATCTGTCCCGATGCAGGGCCCAACGTCTTTGCTGGCATACCACCTTGTATCCACTCCCTTTGGGACTCAGCCTCCTCGTGGCATATCGCTCGGTGTCTGGCTTTGATACCATTTGTAACAGCCCTTGGGACTCAGTCTCCTCGTTGGCACATCGCTCGGTGTCTGGCTTTTGATACCATTTGTAACAGCTCAAGTCCACCACTACCAAATACTATCTTCTTTGGATTTTTTCTTTTCGGTTTCACCTCAAAATTTTTAAAACGCGTCGGTTAGGGAGAGGTTTCCACCTCCTTATAAAGAATGT
>NW_019659139.1:0-330 GCF_002806865.2 Cucurbita pepo subsp. pepo
CATAAGAAGATAGATAAGATAAGAGATAGAGTAGAATATTTCTTTTTGTGAATTCTTCAATTGATATTCAAGAGAGAGGTATCGGCTGATCGATGCTCTCCTTACATTGATGAAGTCATTTTATAGACTTCGGGTTTGAACGTAAATTTGAAAAACACCAACTAAGAGATAAGATCAAATCTAACAGGACAGGACCCCTGCAAGATCTGCTTTCCTAAGAGTAAGAAAAGACATAAAGCAAACTAATAATTTAAAAGACTAATAATTTACAAACACTGATAATTCACATGTGAGCCTTCACTGTGTGGCTGACAAGTTGTCAATCTTTTT
>NW_019659140.1:0-330 GCF_002806865.2 Cucurbita pepo subsp. pepo
AGGAAGAACAACGGTTGATTGATACATATCTCGAGAAAAATTCTAATTCTGTTGATATTACTCTTTTAGAGCAGCTGTTAGAAAAAATATGCCGTGATTCGAAAGAAGGAGCTATTCTTGTTTGTCTTCCTGGGTGGAATGAAATCTGCAAAACTCTAGATAGATTATCAGACAATCCTCTTTTCAAAGATGCATCAAAATTTTTGATAATACCTCTTCATTCAACGCTTCCTTATAAAATGCAAAAGAAGGTTTTCAGCCAACCTCCTCCTGGTTGCCGCAAAATTATTCTGTCTAGTAATATTGCAGAAACGGCCATTACCATTGATG
>NW_019659141.1:0-330 GCF_002806865.2 Cucurbita pepo subsp. pepo
AAAAAAACCTTAACTAAAATAACCAACCTGGGTTTCTTACTGTGCCTCTAACAGTGTAACCCTTTTGGAGAAGAAGCTTCACGAGCCAAGAGGCAATGAAGCCACCGGCGCCGGTGACACAAACAGTTTGGGCGGAAGCTACGACGGCGGGGAGGGTCATTTTGGGATTGGTGGGAATGGTATAATTGAGGACGTTAAGAGTGGGTGAGAGAAGGGATTGATGAAGAGCCAAATCGAGAGTAGAATGGAACACAACAAATGACTATGCATTTTGGTTTGTATTTATAAGGCAAAAAACAAGGCCTTACACCAAGAATTCTCCCCTCTCAT
>NW_019659142.1:0-330 GCF_002806865.2 Cucurbita pepo subsp. pepo
CAAAGGATAAGATAAAGTGAGAAATTATATGTTCTTATGGATCTGTTTATTGGATCACATGTTGATGATCTTTATTTGATGTGTTTAATTTTAATTACTTTATCATCATGCTGCAATCATTTTCCTTAATATTTGATTTTTTGGGCATTTGTTTTGGCTCATGTTTCTTACCTTTAATGTTGCAGGCCCAAATGAGAGATTTGAAAGGCTTTGTTGAAACGAGACAACAACTTCTGACCTTGAAATCAAACCATCGCATGAATTGGATTGGATTTTCTGTTGCTCATCACTTAAATTCAAAGTACGAGAATTGGATTGGATTTTCTATTT
>NW_019659143.1:0-330 GCF_002806865.2 Cucurbita pepo subsp. pepo
AACAATCACATGCAATGAGATGATGGGATGTATCTTTCATTTCGTTTTCTTTACGGTGCTGTCCTAACGGGTAATTTTGACGTGTACCATATACTCTACACACAACCCATACGTGCGAGTATGGGCTCACCAGCTAGTTCGCACACCGCTTGGCTACTTTCCTTATACGGTGGGCATACTCTGGGAGCCCCTTAGGCTGGACCCGCTAGAACTAGTAACTGTCACGGCAGCGCTATGTAAAGCATAACGATCGTTGTCCTGCCATTGGATGTACGCGTCCGTACCCTCGTGATGGGATAGGGGTATCCCCCCAAATGCATGAGCACACAA
>NW_019659145.1:0-330 GCF_002806865.2 Cucurbita pepo subsp. pepo
CCATCTTCACAGATCGTGGTGAATTTCGCCTGGCTCTGACTGCCTTGCTCTGACTTCCGCCTGGCTCTGATTTCCGCCTGGCTTTGACACCTCCTAGCTCTGACACCGCCTGGCTCTGATACCGCCTGGTTCTGATTTCCGCCTGGCTTTGACACCTCCTAGCTCTGACACCGCCTGGCTCTGATACCAGTTGTTAGGATCGATACCAGTTGTTAGGATCGCACAACAACGCACACGCTCGATCTAGATGAACACAAAGAAAAGGGTAGAGAGAATTTGCAAGGAGAACTTGGCTAAAAGGATTTTGTATTGATGACTTCAGGTATGTAC
>NW_019659146.1:0-330 GCF_002806865.2 Cucurbita pepo subsp. pepo
TACAGATAGATTCAGGGATCCAGTTAAAGCGCTTTTCATTTGGTCCGGATTTCGCATTTGAGTACTGCTACGAATCTCCGTCGTAAGTAGCTAATGAGATATATAATGAAACCAGTTATTCTCTTTTAAAGCATTCCTGGATTCTTATTCATACTCGGTTTATATTCAGTTTATATGCAGAAACCATCGATTGTCCGGTGGTTAATTTTACGATGAAGGGTGGAGATGATTTTATCCCTCTGGGTCAGTTCCTTACCCTTTCGATTGATGTGAGTACTCTGAACATTTGAAATAATTTTCAGCTTTTATAGCTCTCTCACTCATCTCTGC
>NW_019659147.1:0-330 GCF_002806865.2 Cucurbita pepo subsp. pepo
AAATTCAACTCTAATTCACACTCCATCTTCTTCCTCTTACCCTTACGTTCTAAATTTCTCGATTCGAAACCTCAGATTTGCCGAATCCCATACGCCCAAACCGGTCGCCATCGTCACACCATGGCAAGCTTCCCAAGTCCAAGCCACAGTCATTTGCTGCAAAACTCATGGCCTCCAAATCCGAACTCGCAGCGGCGGCCATGACTTCGAAGGTCGTTCTTACGTCTCTAATGTCCCATTTGTGTTGATTGATTTGATCAACCTTAATTCAATTACTATCGACGTTGACGACGAGACTGCATGGGCTCAATCCGGGGCGACCGTGGGCGA
>NW_019659148.1:0-330 GCF_002806865.2 Cucurbita pepo subsp. pepo
AATATATTGAGTAGGAGTTAAAAATGTTGCATTTTTTTTATCTAGTGTATTATCAAACTTACCCTAAAAAATAAAAACTAAACTCCAAAATAACCTCACTTGTGTACTCCACATACATATATTATCAAACTTACCCTAAAAAATAAAAACTAAAATATCTTCTATTCTTTTTTTAGTATCCAAAATAACTTCTATAATTTACACTAAAAAATAAAAATAAAAACTCCAAAATAACTTCTATTCTTTTTTAGTAATTCTATTCTCCAAAATAACTTCTATTCTTTTTCCTTCTCTACTCCACGATATATGTAGTGTATTATCAAACATACC
>NW_019659149.1:0-330 GCF_002806865.2 Cucurbita pepo subsp. pepo
ACACACGACCTACACACACTTGGATCCACCAGGCGGGCTTGTATACATACATCTTGGGCATGCTTGTCAAGCTAGCGTACACTCACATTGCCAAAAGCCACGGAGGGAAAGGAGCATACATAATTTTATGGTGTACATATATCGTAGTTTACGCGTCTGTACTAATCATAATGAAAAAGTATCCCGATGCATGTAACATACAAAATACATGAGGTCCTCGTAACTTTAATCATGGAAAACTCATGATGCAACTTATACCTTTGTTCTTTTCATGTCATAGTGTCCCTTCGAGACATACATGCATTGTACTCATCATATCTTTCATGATTA
>NW_019659151.1:0-330 GCF_002806865.2 Cucurbita pepo subsp. pepo
AAGGTCTGTGGAGTTTCGATCACGTCCAATGTCGTGGACATAATATTTCACATATTCGACGCGAATGGCGATGGCGACTTGAGCTCGGATGAGTTTGTGAGAGTTATCCAGAGAAGGGAAGTCAGTTCTTCGCAAGCGACTTTGGGCGTGTCGGGGTTTTTGTCGTGCTGGTTCAGCTGTGCGGCTCGATGCTCTTCTGCAAAGCTCTTTGTTCGCAGCTGAGTTCAAGAGACATCCATGGCAGCCTCGGCCTCCTGTAAATTTTTCAACATGACCTAATACTTTTCTGTGTCGTTTGCTTTAGGAGTTTATGAATGTAATCCAAGCTGT
>NW_019659152.1:0-330 GCF_002806865.2 Cucurbita pepo subsp. pepo
CAGGGGAAGTAGTTAAGGTCATATTGGTTCAGTCGCTTGCTGCTCTCTCATTCTCTTTGTCTTTGACTTACCCCATCCGGTTCAGGTTTCGGTCTGACTATCTCCTTTCTTTTCTTTCCCCTCTTTCACTGTTAACTCTCTTCCATTCATGCTCTGTCTCCTTTCTTTCTTTCTTTCACTGTCAAATAGGAAAAGGTTTAGTTTATGGTTGAGTCTTTCCTTCCGAAAAAGAAGAAGAATCAATAGGGTCGGTCAGGATTTCATTCATTTCCTCTTCCCTCAAATACTATAAACTCTGTCTCATTCTTGTTTCTTTCTTTCCTTTCGTCT
>NW_019659153.1:0-330 GCF_002806865.2 Cucurbita pepo subsp. pepo
GGTTACGAAAATGTTTACTCCTTCAATGGAACCAAGCTTCCCAACGTTAAAAATACCATCTTTCTCCAAGGCTTGCCTGGCTTGACTTACTTGATGGGAGAGGTGAATGGTACCAATCCCACATCGGATCCGAGAATTCCAGGAAAGCAGCAGTCCGTGATCTCTTTTAAGAAGAAGGGCCTGCGCGACTTGGACATACAACGAGGTGATGGCTTCCCTATTAAAGTGTTTTTCAACGGCGAGGAATGTGCGCTTCCAAGGGCAATTCCTTTGCCCAGTTCAGCCTGCCGCTGTCCCTACGGTGTCATGCGCCTCGTCTTCATCTTGGCT
>NW_019659154.1:0-330 GCF_002806865.2 Cucurbita pepo subsp. pepo
AAAAAAAAAAAAAAAAAAAAAAAAAAAAAATCTATTTGTTAAATACTTGAATTGCATTACATTAAAAAAAAAAATAATATTTGATTTATAAATATAGAAAAAATAGATTAAATTATAAATTATATACTATTTTTATTATAAAATGTTACTTTAAATTCTATGGCCCTAGTTTCTTAATTATTAACCTATAATTTTGATTAATTAAATTTTTATTAAAATGTAAAAAAAAAAAAAAAAAAGTCTATAAATAGTAAAAATTAATTTAAAAATATTTAAAGTTGTGTTTTGTAAAATAATAATAAAATAAAAGAAATGGGAATTTGATTAAAT
>NW_019659155.1:0-330 GCF_002806865.2 Cucurbita pepo subsp. pepo
CTCTCCAACTCGGTTTCACAATTCCATTTCCTTCGCCTGTCAGCCGCTGCTGCAGCTAATTCAGATGAATTGGAACCCCTGGCCCTGTACTATGACTGATGAACCTGAACCTTACTGTAAACAAAGACGAAGACAGAGTTGTAAGTTAAAGAAGGGAGAGGAAAGAGACGGAACAGGAAGAGAAGCGACTGAACCGGAAGTCAATCCTCAACTCCTTAATACGATAGATATTGCCTTTACAGTCTTTGAATCAATGAAGACGCNATTGACGATATTCCCCGAACTTGATAGGATAGTAAAGAAAAGCTAATTGATTGAAGAATCCAATGA
>NW_019659156.1:0-330 GCF_002806865.2 Cucurbita pepo subsp. pepo
GAGCCATTTCGTTTTAACTCTGGTGAACCGAGAGTGCGGACATCACAAACTTGTGCCGTAAGTAAGGCTGGCTCATCTTCATCACTTTGCGTCTCAGCCAAGTGCACCTGATCCTCCCATTTCTTTGATCTACAGTCGGATGCATAATGACCAATCTTTTGACAATTATAACACTCCACCTTCCGACATTCTGAGGCATAGTGGCCTAGGCCTTGACAATTGTAGCATCTTACCTTGCTCTTGTCAGCCTTCTTCTCTTGATGAAACGAGTCGTTTCCACGNTCCTTGGCTATAGCCTCCATTGTCGCTACATTCTTTTGCTTTCCATTC
>NW_019659157.1:0-330 GCF_002806865.2 Cucurbita pepo subsp. pepo
ATTTTCTAGAACCATAAATTTTGTTATTAAAGAATGATTCAGAAGAGTGTTAAAATTTAGAGGAAAAAAAACTAAGGGATTGTTGGATTTTAGGCTTGCGTGGCCTGTTCGGTTGAATCGCCCATGCCGTGGTCTTCTTCCTTTGAAAGAAAGAAGATTGGNAACCTAAAGATATAATTTCAAGGTAGATCTAGAGACTAACTTCTTACCATTAAGTGTAGTGTAGCTTGAGTTATATATGGTCGAAGTTGGATAAAAATAGGGTTTTGCGCTTGGAGTAAACCCACTCAATTTTCTAATTTGTTGAAACAATTAAGGTACTTCTAGGCC
>NW_019659158.1:0-330 GCF_002806865.2 Cucurbita pepo subsp. pepo
TTATTTTTAATCTTCAAGGGTAAAAAAGTAATTTCACTTTTCCTTGGGATTCTTGCACCGGAATATAATTTAATTTCTTGTTTGAATCTTTTTTTAATAATTTTGATTTTGATTTTTTTTTTCATTTAATAAATTGTAAAATTAATATATACGGTGTTACTAATCTTTAATTTTAACATGGCTCGAGAAAGTGCGAGTAATAAAAAGGACNATCAAAATGGTCTCGTACACGGTCATCATAAAATAATTCAAACTAAATTTACAACCAAAATATAAGTTTTATAAAATTAAAAAAAAAATACTTTTTAAATAAATGAAAATATCTTTGTG
>NW_019659159.1:0-330 GCF_002806865.2 Cucurbita pepo subsp. pepo
GATTGGTGTCATATCTTTGTGGAATGACGTTTTTGGATGAGTACGTACTGAATGTATGTTATGGTAAAATTATCGCTATGCCCCTAGGTTTAGATTTCCAAGGACCATGTTGTTATATGTATCATGCAAGACTATAATGAAAATATGCATGACTAGAATACGAGTTGAGCAATAGGGATGAGTGTGGTATGCATGATATAAGATATAACAAAATTGCCCCTATGATGAGGTTTGTGATGAATGATGTTTTATATGCTTTCCATTGTTTTAGAAAGAATGATAGNTATTGATGGATGTTATCTCCCTATTGAGCTTGTTTTACTTGTATGT
>NW_019659160.1:0-330 GCF_002806865.2 Cucurbita pepo subsp. pepo
CTTTTGGACATTTTATAATCACAAAATATACATTTTTTTTTTGCTTGTTTGAGGTATTTGAAGAGCCAAAATATAGTAAAGGAAACAAACCATAGTGTAGATATTTTCTCCAGTTAGCAATAAGTTAATTTATTATTTTTCCCAACTTATATTTTTAATGANCCTCTGTATCTCAGCAGAAAAATGTTATGAACGAAGAGTTACAACAGTATACAGAGTAAAAACTCTAAAAGAAACAGTGAAAATAAACTTTATTTAAAAATTAGAATAAAGCTTTACAACTTTATAATTAGCTGCTTGGGCAAAACTTAATTCCTTCCTTTACTTCCA
>NW_019659161.1:0-330 GCF_002806865.2 Cucurbita pepo subsp. pepo
TACACCTTCTTGCTTTCACTGATCTTTTCGCCTCTCCCTATGTTTTTAGGCCATTGAACTATTCCCTTCCCTTCCCCTACCCCTGTATTCCCTTCTTATTCTTTCACTGTAAAAGATCAATACTCTACTCCTTCCTTCCTTCTTATTCCTTCTTTCACTCTGTTCACTCTTTGACTCGGTAAATGGAATAGGTGTTTGATTTCACTCGGTCTCACAGCTTCGCCCCTTNACCCCTTTCCGATTGCCTCTTCTTTCAAGTCTCGCTCTCTGATTCCCTCCTCTTCTTTCTAGTCTCGCATATTCAATCCTCACCCAATCTCATGAGAAGCA
>NW_019659162.1:0-330 GCF_002806865.2 Cucurbita pepo subsp. pepo
TATAGCATAAGATTAAAAGTATAAATATAGCTTATTAAAAACGAATGATAGCATAAAATATAGTATAAATATAGTTTATTAAAAATGAATGATAGCATAATATTTTAGTTAGGTTTACATATTTATAACTTTAACAAAAATGCTATAAAAACACAAAAATGCTATAAAATGTTTTCATAGCATTGCATATAAGCTATATTTAGGTACTATATAATAAANTGTTATAAAAAGTTCCAGACTTTTAATAACATGGGCAAACTTTTAATAAAATGGGCTGTCACGACGTACTAAAATGCTATAAAAGGTCTATGATAGCATTTTTCGGAAGCT
>NW_019659163.1:0-330 GCF_002806865.2 Cucurbita pepo subsp. pepo
CGCCGTCAAGTGCCGGCATCTCCATCACCACCACGAAGAGGCTGGATGCCATAATGATGGGCGTCGAGTGTCGTTGAGCGAGTGATCAGGGAGACAACGACCGCCGTTGTTCAGTACCCGATGNACTACAACGAGTGGGCCTTGTTGATGCGCGTCAACCTGCAGGCGCAAGGGTTATGGCACGCTGTCGAGCCAAAGGAAGGAGAAATAATCGAGTACCGGGAGGATCGGTTGGCGTTCGCTGCCATATTACGATCTGTGCCCCAGAGATCTGGCTGGCTTCTCTTTCCACCAAGCGCACCGCACAAATCGGCCTGGGAGGGAATCAAA
>NW_019659164.1:0-330 GCF_002806865.2 Cucurbita pepo subsp. pepo
TCAAGCCCACTTCTAGTAGATATTGCTTGTTACGAATTGTCATCCGTCTCACAGTAGCTCAAGCCCACTTCTAGTAGATATTGCTTGTTACAAATTGTCGTCAGTCTCACGGTAAGCTCAAGCCCACTTCTAGTAGATATTGCTTGTTATGAATTGTCGTCANTGAATTGTCGTCAGTCTAATGGTAAAGACAAGCCCACTTCTAGTAGATATTGCTCGTTACATATCTCCCTCACCCTAATAGTAAGCCAACTTCTAGTAGATATTTTTCGTTACGTATCGCTGTCAGCCTTATGGGTAAGCTCAAGCCCACTTGTAGTAAATATTGCC
>NW_019659165.1:0-330 GCF_002806865.2 Cucurbita pepo subsp. pepo
CTCCATACCTCCTTCTGGTAACCGATACCTCTTTCCGTAATCTTACGGATACCTCCTTCCGTAATCTTACAAATACCTCCTTCTGTAATCTTACGGATACCTCCTACCTTCTGCTCTAATCTTACGGATACCTCCCTACCTCCTTCTAGTAATCTTACGCATACCTCCCTACCTCCTTCTGGTAATCTTACGGATACCTCCCTACCTCCTTCTGTAATCTTACGGATACCTCCTACCTCCTTNGGATACCTCCTACCTCCTTATGTAATCTTACGGATACCTCCCAAACACCTTCTGTTAATCTTACGGATACCTCCCTACCTCCTTCTG
>NW_019659166.1:0-330 GCF_002806865.2 Cucurbita pepo subsp. pepo
AGCAACCACGTTTGAGCTAAAGCCCGTGATGTTTCAAATGTCGCAAACCATTGGGCAATTTCATGGACTACTGTCGGAAGATCCCCACCTACATCTAAAGTCATTTTTGGGAGTTAGTGACTCATTTTGATTTCAGGGAGTTGATAAAGACGTGATTAGACTGAGCTTATTCCCATATTCATTGAGGGATGGTGCTAAATCATGGTTGAATACCTTAGCACTGGNTATCAAATATTTTCCACCCACTAGAAATGCACGGTTCAGAGATGAGATTGTTGCTTTTCAACAATTTGAAGATGAGACACTAAGTGAAGCTTGGGAGAGATTTAA
>NW_019659167.1:0-330 GCF_002806865.2 Cucurbita pepo subsp. pepo
CATAGAAATACTAACTTTGTATAAACTTTCCTTTTAAACTATTAAAGTAGTATAAATCATACGAAGGAATCAATTGTCTAAAATAGAATAACAAAGTATAACGACCCTAATTTCTAAAGGAAACCAGAGTCACTACTATGTACATAATTTAATTTTTTTTTATGCGAAAACATTTNGGATATCATGGTCTTGTACATTTAAATAGAATAGGAGTCTTAAAGCAAAACAAATGGAATATCTCGCGAGTTTAGAATCGTTCTAAGTAGGAAAAATAATAAAAAGTATATACTAGGGGAAAAGGGAACGGGGTACATGATATGATAAATGTCA
>NW_019659168.1:0-330 GCF_002806865.2 Cucurbita pepo subsp. pepo
TTATAGGATAATCATAGCACTACTAGGCATTATGACTTCAATCCTAGCAAATGGATATAAAGACGACAAATATTGTCCTCCTTATGCTTTCCCTTCAAAATTGAGGTTCACCTCCCTCGGAGCCTAGTGTCCTCGCTGGCACACCGTCCTATGTCCATCCCCTTTCGAGGCTCAGTGTCCTCGCTGGCACGCCATTCAGTGTGGTTCTGATCTCATTTGTAACAGCTCAAGCTCACCGCTAGCAGATATTGTTCTTTTTGGATTTTCCCTTCCATNTTGCTAGGGAGAGTTTTCTATACCTTTATAAAGAATGCTTTGTTCCCCTCTCCA
>NW_019659169.1:0-330 GCF_002806865.2 Cucurbita pepo subsp. pepo
GGGAAGGGTAGACTTTGATCCCTAAAAATAGACAGAGGATATGAGAATTCTAGTTTTTTTAGTGTTTACAGGAGAGTGAAAAAGTGAAATCAAGGAAAATAGCCCCAAAAATAGGGTAAAGCATCCATTTGATCCCTAAAAATAGGGGGGAGGATAGGATGTTTCTTGTTTTTTGAGTGTTTACAGGAGAGTTCCCGAGGGAAATCAGGAAATATGGACTCTTTTATCCCTCAAAATACGNAAATATGGACTCTTTTATCCCTCAAAATATGGGGGAGGGGGGGGATAAAATTTCTTTTCTTTCAGCTCCAGCTATTAGGGGAAAACCGC
>NW_019659170.1:0-330 GCF_002806865.2 Cucurbita pepo subsp. pepo
TTTTTTTTTTTTTGTGTTTTAGAACTTACTATTATTGTCACAATTTCACATTGTCTATCACATAATAGAATTTGTTATTCAAATCAATTGGATGTACTTTAATTAATATTATTAAGAAATATTGACATAAATAAAGTTCATATCCTATAATTCCTACCTTACCTTTGATATTATGAAAAACCCAGCTCAAATTATTTTAATTGAAGCTGCATTGTCATTAAAGCATATGCATTCCTTTGGGATAGATATTGAAACAATACATTTGANCTTTGAAAACGACTTTTATTTGATTTTTTTTTAAAATTTTTTATCCTCTAACTTTAGTTTTCA
>NW_019659171.1:0-330 GCF_002806865.2 Cucurbita pepo subsp. pepo
TTTCTGAATGATCGTCGGGTTAGACTCCATTACTACTAGACGTTTTTCTAGGGGCATGTAAATGACTTTGTGTTTCAGCATGACGTTCATTCCTGACACGATGTCGAAGTCATCCATTTCAACTATCACTAAACAATTTGCCTAGTCCAAGGCTCCAGCTTGATTAGAGTTCTCATTGTGACTCTTAAGACAGGTAAAGCTTCCAATTTGACGGCGNATGAGTTGTGGGTGGCTCTAGAGTTGACAATGGTGTTCCTTACTACTTTGTGTTTTACCCAAACCTCGACCGACATAATATATATATATTCATTTAACTATAACACATATGGT
>NW_019659172.1:0-330 GCF_002806865.2 Cucurbita pepo subsp. pepo
TTAGCATTTTTTTTCCCTTTACTCAGATGTCCCCTAAGATGAAACCTCGTACCTAGAATTTGGACCGGGATTCGTAATCCAAATTTGGCACCCGATGGCCCCCACAAATCCCTTTGCATCTTCAATGATATGGTCATATTATTTACTTGTTTTGAATTGCCTCTAACAATGAAAAGTATACCTAAAAATCACATTACCTATTTTTGGTGGCTCAGTCATAAGATTCAAAAGTCAGGCATGTTTAGTTTGGAGCAATCTTATGTTAGGGGACCTCTTNGATATTTCATCCAGTTTGAAATTTCTTCCTACCCTCCACCCATAAAATTTTTC
>NW_019659173.1:0-330 GCF_002806865.2 Cucurbita pepo subsp. pepo
CTGCTAACTCCTTCAATCCGGTCCGGGAATAGGGAGAGGTTAAGGAGCTTTGCAGCTTTATCGACAGGGAAAGGAGCTCCGCAGTGAAACCGACAGGGGAGGTGNGAACCGACAAGGGAGGTGAAGGATCTTGAGCTGTTCAAGAAGGTTCTCATCCAGCTGCTTTACCTCCTGTTTATAGTGTCCTGGTTTGAGGTTGAGTCTTTCCTTCCAGTTCACTCTCATTCATCGTTCAAGAAGGGATAGGATTTCATATGCTCGGACAACAGGGGAAGGAGGTTACAGTTCCAGAAGGATTTCATAGGAAGAGAATAAGGAGAAAGAGAAGAG
>NW_019659174.1:0-330 GCF_002806865.2 Cucurbita pepo subsp. pepo
ACGCTTCTTCTCTGCAACGAAAACAGAAAAACAGAGATCGAAACAACCAGATTCACAAATCAGAGATTAATCAACATTCTCATACACACCAAAATACATCAGTTCAAAAATACCTTTCCAGGATGAAAAGAAGCGGAAAAGAGANAAAAGAGAATCGAAATCAAACACCGCAACTAAAAAATAATCCTAATCTCAAATACTTACGAAAGCTTCGTCAATGGCGGAATAAATATAAACACCAGGAATTCCTTGGCAAATTTCCAAACAAAGAAAGATAATTAGTAGAGCAAAGGATCCATGGCTCAGGAACGAGAGATGCAGAAGGCAAGG
>NW_019659175.1:0-330 GCF_002806865.2 Cucurbita pepo subsp. pepo
ATTTACTAAAAGTGACTAACTCAATTAAAAAAAAAAAAAAAACTATTTTAGTCTTTTATATGCACCACACACGTATTTTAGTCTATTTTAGTCTTTTGAATGTTCATGCAAATTTGACATTACCGAATTTTGACACTCAAAATTCCACTCAAAATTCCACTCAAATTTGTGGGATTACGTGGCAAGCATGAAGTTTGAGTTAACCAAATTTTGACACTCAACATTCCACTCAAATGTGTGATTACAGGGCAAACATGAAAGTTTGGTTAAACCATATATCNGTGGAGTCAACATAATTGATTAAGATATTTAAATCTTATTTAAATATCT
>NW_019659176.1:0-330 GCF_002806865.2 Cucurbita pepo subsp. pepo
TAAAGAAAAATCAAAATTTATTTATGAAATCATGGATTCAATCGACTTCAAATGAGACTTCGTACGTTCTTGGTGGTCATAAATTCTTTGGTCGATGATTGAAATCTAGATTTATGGTTCTTCAATGATGTAACTTTATTTATTTATTTACTTTTTAGGTTATATTTACATAATAACTAATTATGATTGTNAAAGGCTAGAGATTTTATTTTGAAACTATATAATATCTCGTATTTATTTTTACACAGTTTACATGATTAGAATCATTGAAAATCAGTATGATATTGTCTGTGAAGTGATTCAAATCTCAGACAAATTTTGTTATCTTAA
>NW_019659177.1:0-330 GCF_002806865.2 Cucurbita pepo subsp. pepo
GAACGCATGTAGCCTTGAGCGTAGGTATTCAGACTATGCTGTTTGGAACGCATGAATCCTTGGGCATAGGTATTCAAACTATATCATAGGGCAAGCCCTTGATGCAGAATTAGAATACATCGTTTGTTACGTAAGAAGCCTTCCTTGGATGTAGGTTTTCAGACTATGTTACTTGAAATGCATGAAGCTTTGGAGATAGGTTTTCAGAGCTTGTCGAAGGGCAAGCCCTGAGGCGTGGGTTAAGACTGTGTCGCTTGGAACGCATGAAGCCTTGGACACAGGATATNTTGAAAGAACCAAGAACCGAACAAGAACTTAGAAAGTACCAAG
>NW_019659178.1:0-330 GCF_002806865.2 Cucurbita pepo subsp. pepo
TTTCTTGTCTTGCTTTCTTGAGTCTTTCCTTCTTAATTACCAAGTTCAATCAAAGAGATAGTTCAACACCATTCCGAGTTGGAGAGGGGTGAAAGAGCTCGACTGGTAGGGAGAGGGGCAGGAATTGCTTTACTGAGTTTACGAGGTTCAGGAGAGAGGTCGAGGTTCAGGAGAGAGGCCGAGGTTCAGGTTTTCTGTTTCTTCTTCTTTTCTTACTGTAAAGGAATATTGATCTTGTCTTTCTTGAGTCTTGGCTGCTAATTCNAGTGGGATAGGTTTCGGAGTTCAATCTCTTTCCTTCCAATGGAATTACCTCCAAAATAGACTAAA
>NW_019659179.1:0-330 GCF_002806865.2 Cucurbita pepo subsp. pepo
AACAAAGATAAATAGATGCTCACTTAGGGTTAAGAACCAAGTAGAATCAATTTTAATAGTTAAAATAGATCGATATCTTGTAAAACTACGGTTACAAGAAAGCTCACCTGGCATGATCTTGTCTAAGGTTGGAGGTACTTAAGTTGACGGTTTACGGAACACCTACTACCTGGAGATCGGGCCAATACTTGAGCTTAGTTAGCCTAGTTTTATGAGCATGCGTGAATGATGTAAGATTTTTTTTAAAAAAAAAAACANTAGTATAAATGTTATACGTGGAAAAATCATGTAGACTTAGGTTATATTTAATTAGCCGGAATATACCTAAGT
>NW_019659180.1:0-330 GCF_002806865.2 Cucurbita pepo subsp. pepo
TATGTTTTGCATAGTGCTGACGTGATGGTTACTAGTTCTAATGGGTGTTCCCCAGAGTCTGCTCGCCCGACAAGGAAAGTGGCCGAGCGGTGTGCGAACTGACTGGTGAGTCCATACTCGCACGTATGGGCTGTGTGTAGAGTATATGGTACACGTCCAAATTACCCGTTAGGACAGTACCGTAGGAAAATAGACTGAAAGGATAGGTCCTGTCATTGCATTTGCATGTTCTTGCATTTAACCCCAATAGTGGGGTCACTTACTGAGTATTTCTTTAAATACNTTGACAACGGCATCGCAACTCGAGACCATGGCAAATGCATAGGATAG
>NW_019659181.1:0-330 GCF_002806865.2 Cucurbita pepo subsp. pepo
AAGTTCTCGAATATTAATTTATCAATCTGACTGACCCCCTTTGTGACCGGACAGCTCTCGAACGCTCCTTCACCTCGACCGGTTGCAAGCAAACACTTAAAAAAGATTGGAAGATAAGGATGAGTATAAAAATTATACTTCCTACTTCTAGGCTCTTTTCACATCCTAAGCTTAAAAGCTTGCCACAGAGTTCACAAANTCCTACTTGTAGGCTCTTTTCACATCCTAAGCTTAAAAGCTTGCCACAGAGTTCACAAATTCCCATCCTTCTTTCGGCATNGCCTACTTCTAGGCTCTTTTCACATCCTAAGCTTAAAAGCTTGCCACAGA
>NW_019659182.1:0-330 GCF_002806865.2 Cucurbita pepo subsp. pepo
ACGCGTGGTGGCCTCCACCCTCTCTCCTACGTTTTTTTTTTTTCATTTTTCAGGTCTCTTCACGTTTTGATTTATTTTCTTTCGACTTTTTTATCTTCCAATTTGTAATCCGATTCGACAAATTTTCGTCACGAACTTTGTAGATCTCATATTCNTCGAAGCAATTTTCTTAAAATTTTCTGATAATCACAGATTTTATTATTTGAGTTCGAATTCAGAGAAAAATATACCAGTTCTTACCAAAAAACACGTTTTCTTGAAACTCCGATTCGAACGTCAATCTTGGCCACCTTCACTCCAGAATTTAACCAGATAGCGCTGTTGAGGGTA
>NW_019659183.1:0-330 GCF_002806865.2 Cucurbita pepo subsp. pepo
AGAGTTATTCTGGAATTAGTGTTACTAGAGGGGCTCTGTTTTTCCAGACTTATTTTTTGGACCTAGAGCACGAGGAATGTTACCAGAAGAATTATTCCTAACCCTTCTATTACCCTTCAAGTCTCCTTGCTATGGAACTAGAGTATTAAAGAGGATTTCATTGCTCCCTCTCTTCTCCCGAATAAGAGAACAACTATGTATCTAAAGTAGCTAATTAAACATACATGTAAATCATTAACAACAACTCTTTAANACTATATAAAACTCTCTCGCCTCCCCTATAAAGTTCAGCTTTCCATACAAACTGAATTAAACAAAGGAATCCGCATC
>NW_019659184.1:0-330 GCF_002806865.2 Cucurbita pepo subsp. pepo
CTTCGGCATCAATGTGCTCCAATGAAAGAGATCAGACCTTTCCTGAACTAGAACCAGGCAAAAAATGTTCAGGAGAAAGTCGAAAGTGAGCTCTTTTCGCGGATACGCAATCTCGAAACCCAATTAGCTCAAGGACTGTCTCCTCAACCCTGGCAAGTATGAGTGCTTGGTAAGAGAGAATGTCGAATGAAAAAGACATTCGATTACGGCAACATTCGCAATTACCATAGTGCACTAAACCTAGTAGAGATCTTCGACCTAACGATAATGGAACTTCAAGCCCNTACCGAATCGGATGCACACCAGGCCTAAATTCTCTCTCAGTCACCT
>NW_019659185.1:0-330 GCF_002806865.2 Cucurbita pepo subsp. pepo
ACCCTATGTTTCTTCAACATTCTATTCTAAATAAATAAGCCTAATAACCCACAAAAATTTTAAAAAACATGTACTTCAAACATCCCAGATTAGGGATTCCGAATTAGGGTNTCGTTTACTATTTTATACACTCCTTTTCTTCGAAATTCTATTCTAAGTCATGAAGCCTAATCATTCTCCAAAAGAATTTCTTAAAATGTCGCCTATTACTCGAGTTTTAGCACGTGCTTCAAACGTCCCGGATTAGGGTTTCCAAATTAGGTTATCGATTTTACGCCCTCTTTTACTGCTTTATACACTATGTTTCTTCGACATTCTATTCTAAATTAC
>NW_019659186.1:0-330 GCF_002806865.2 Cucurbita pepo subsp. pepo
AGTTCCAATACAAGAATCGTTCCACTATTTCGTTCAAAATACATTCAAAATCCCATTTCCATTAACCATGCGCTTTTGAGTATATTTTCAAATTCCTTTGATTTTAACTTGGAATTTTCAAATTAAGGAAACGGAAGACCAAATAAAACAGGTCTTCAAAACTATCAAAATCAAATGGTGGGATAAATATACTTATACCCACGCAGACATCAAAGCGGTAAAGGTCTAGCTATCTGAGAATGGCCACCTTCAGGATTTATCCAAGAAGAAGACCTCTGAATTCNAAGGTTACTCGCCGCTTTAGCCCAGACAACTTCGGAAGCTGATTTT
>NW_019659187.1:0-330 GCF_002806865.2 Cucurbita pepo subsp. pepo
ATATAGGGATAATTTTATTAATTTAAATTTAAAATATAATGCAAAAAATATTATTTTAAGATTTTTTTTTCAAAAAAAAAAAATGTAGTATTAATAAAAATTTATTCAAATATATTTCTAGAACAAAATANAAATATAAAATTTTAATCTCTCATTTCTCAATTATTAGTAAGTCATTGCAATTTTAATAATTTCAATTATTTCAATAATCGGCCGACCCTAAGGACATGAAAATTTGCAACAAGTCAATGAATTTTTAAATCATGAACTACTCTGCCTAATGATCCACAAATAAATAAAAATAAAAAAAGAACATGGAGAGGGCAAAAT
>NW_019659188.1:0-330 GCF_002806865.2 Cucurbita pepo subsp. pepo
GACAAACGTCGACCGTGACTCGGTTTGAGTACCACGTACTTAAAACGATCCATATTAGAGTTTCTGAATTAAGGGTCGATTAGAAGCATTACTTTACTGTTTTAATCATTTCCCAAAAAAGTTTTGAAAAATGTCGACCGTGATTCTATTTTTTTAGCACATACTTCAAAAGACCCAAGTAAGGGTTTGCGAGTTAGGGGTCGATTTGAAGCAATCTTTTTCTGTTTTACGCACTCCATTTCTTCGACATTCTATTCTAAATCATCAAGCCTTATCTANACGGGACTCGGTTTTTTTAGCATGGACATTAACCTTCCCAGATTAGGGTTT
>NW_019659189.1:0-330 GCF_002806865.2 Cucurbita pepo subsp. pepo
ATCTGGGATGTTTGTAGTCCGTTTTAAAAAAACCTAGTCGCAGTCGACATTTTTTAAAAGTTTTGTAATGAAAGATTAGATTAGGCTCAATGATGTAGAATAGAATATAGAAGAAACGGAGTGCTTCAAGTCGAACCCTAATTCTTAAACCTTAATCTGGGACGTTTTAAGTTCGTTCTAATATAACCGAATCACGGTCGANAAGAAACGGAGTGCTTCAAGTCGAACCCTAATTCTTAAACCTTAATCTGGGACGTTTTAAGTTCGTTCTAATATAACCGAATCACGGTCGAAGTTCCTCGACACTTTTGGGGGGAATGATTAGACTTG
>NW_019659190.1:0-329 GCF_002806865.2 Cucurbita pepo subsp. pepo
TTCCAATAAACGCTTAAATCAACTTAAATCCGGAGCTTCAATGGCTGAAAATCTTCACAATCGTCTCTCCATCCTCAAATTTGCACGTTGTCACAACAAACGCCAAACAACCTTAAGGTTTATCAGAAAGCACGGATTAGAATATTATTCCTCTGTTTTCTTTCTTTTTTATTTTTTCCCTTTCCTTCAGTTCCTCGTTTTTATTCCCACAGCACAACTCTCTAACCCTTATAATTTTACTCCACAAACTCATACGACTCTTTCACCCCCAAACGCTCCCAGCTTTCTTTCTTTACCTCCTTAAGCCATCTATCAATTCCTTCTTTCTC
>NW_019659191.1:0-329 GCF_002806865.2 Cucurbita pepo subsp. pepo
TTTCTAGATCTCTTGTGTTGATCGCTTATTTCATCTCACTGCTTAGGTCATCTTAGTGCAAAGAGTGATCTGTATAGTTTTGGCGTTGTTTTATTGGAGATGTTATCCGGTCGAAGAGCAATCGACAAAAACCGACCACCGGGAGAACAGAATTTGGTCGAGTGGGCGAAACCGTTCCTTGCTAATAAACGCAAGACCCATCGGTTGCTTGACACTCGCATCGAACGGAATTACTCCATGGAATCAGCTTTTCGAGTAGCAATTCTTGCATCACGTTGCCTATCTGCAGAACCGAAGTTCAGGCCGAGTATGGACGAAATTGTTACGAC
>NW_019659192.1:0-329 GCF_002806865.2 Cucurbita pepo subsp. pepo
CACCTCGAAACTTTCACATCTACCGTTGTCCTGAAACGTTCTTTTAAGTCTCACACTAATAAGAAACATTAAAAGTGGAAAAGAAAATTTAAACATGTGAAATAAAATTAATGTAAAATAATCCCACAAAAATGTTTACTTTCCCACTACGAGTCATCTCCATGTAGAAAAAAAGAAAACCCTTCGAGGTGGCCGAGAAAAGGGGTAAATCTAAGTGTGACTGCCAGAGTTCATAGGACGCCATGGACGTCGAGCTTTGACATATTCGTTGTTACTCTTTTGAAGAGTTCAACATGAAGCCTCCATTATTTCTTCTCCTTTTCTTTTTT
>NW_019659194.1:0-329 GCF_002806865.2 Cucurbita pepo subsp. pepo
ATGCAACTTTCATTTTAATATCCAAAACCCTCGTACTAAAGCCAACATGAATGGTTATTTATAATCTTGAAATAAACCTTAAGTAACCTATGGTCGATTAAAAGGTTGTAACTCTCGTGCCCGTCAAACCATAATGACTTAAAACCTTAAAAATAATACTCTAAAGTTGAAAAATAGAATGAAATCTCCCTAAATCCAAACATATAGGGTACAACCTTGTCGTCCACCATAAAGTGTTTGTGACATCATTAAAACACCTTATTTCGTATCAATGTGGTTGCTAAAAACTTAACGATATTAAATATTAGGTAGATGGCTATCATAACTTG
>NW_019659195.1:0-329 GCF_002806865.2 Cucurbita pepo subsp. pepo
ACAAACCATCTATCAATCTAAGTAAAAGATAAGCGGTTAGTTAAAGTTATTAATCTAATCATATCAACTATAAAGTAAATCACAAACAATACCCTGAATCAGCTACGTCAAAATCCCCAAAAGTTCTGAGGCCAAGTTCCAACTTAACATCATGGCCTTTTGGCTTCTGTCACACACCTCTTTTTGATTGATATTATTGCCAGCAAGCGCTCTTTTGGCTAGACTAATTATCATACTAGTTGATGCTATGAAATTAGCATCGATTGGATAATGTTATCAAGTTCTTTATCATCTTAAGCCTAAAGTATAGGAGATTGCGGCAAAATGAA
>NW_019659196.1:0-329 GCF_002806865.2 Cucurbita pepo subsp. pepo
TTGGAAATAAAATTTTTGGAAAAATTGATCTTTAGGGGCCTAAAAATATGAATAATTGCCATTGGTGGTTTGGGTACCAAATGGGTCACAAAGTCTAGATGTCTAAAATAGAGTCAAATATCATCCAGCTAGGCATGTTACCTGTACTACAACGTGTTTGACTATATATTTAATTAAAATTAAATTTCAGATATAGGAACGGTTGAGAAAGGTGGGCCAAAAATTAATTTTTTTTGTCACCATTTTCCAAAATCAAATAGGGTTTATGGCCTCATTGGGAGTATAGTTTCCTACAAATTTCATGTTATCAATGGACATTTATAAAAAAA
>NW_019659197.1:0-329 GCF_002806865.2 Cucurbita pepo subsp. pepo
TTTCAAGGGTTGGACCGCGAAAAATAGACTTGTTTTAAAATTATGAGGCTGATAACAATAAGTAACGAATCAAAGTAATAATATTTGTTAGTGGTAGGCTTGAACTGTTCCATGCCATACGTCCCATACAAACTTCATTTTCCAACATCCAACTAAGACATTATTCAAGTGGAACAGTCTAATTGGAACATTCAATGTTCCTAGTAACATTTTTCGATATTAATTATGTTCGTTATACTAGGGTGAAAAAAAAGGAAAGAATTCAAAAATAAAATTAAAAGAAAAGGAAAAAAAATGGAATGAATAATGGACTTTTGCACCTTACTTTA
>NW_019659198.1:0-329 GCF_002806865.2 Cucurbita pepo subsp. pepo
TTCATTTACTATTATAAAAATCTACTTTTCAATGGCCAAAATCCTTTTTCCTAATGACTCACCACAAGTATAGTTGGTTCCACACTTCTTGCGGAAGCAGAACATAATCACGACCTTCCAAAAGAGTATCGTGAATTTCAATGCCCATACCAGAGTCCTCTGATGCAGCATCGTAAATTAGGTCAGAGTTATCAATAATAGCGGGTCTTTTTAACATGCTTGAACCAAATGAATCGTAAATTTCTGCTAAGGAGGATCCATCATTTGCACCACCAACCGGTTGGTCTTGGTTGACATATTCAATCCAGTGTTGCCACCATCTGTCACCA
>NW_019659199.1:0-329 GCF_002806865.2 Cucurbita pepo subsp. pepo
AAAAAAAAAAAAGTGTTCGAGAAGATATTGCTTGTTAACAAATTTGTTACTTTGAAACCTTTTTAAATGCTTAAACCAAGGCACATTAAAGTAGGCATAGACACAGCAATGATAGATATAAAGAAGTATTAAAAAACTTGTCTTGTGGCACTATACAGTCATGATTTGATGTTACTTTAGGATTATGAAATAATTTTGAAACGGTGACACTCAATATTATTTAGAACACAGGACAAGAAATACTGAATGGCAACATTTTTATTGAAGAATCTTTGCAGGGACAATGGTTAGAAAAAATGTAATGACTTTTTTTTTTTTTTTTTTTTTTT
>NW_019659200.1:0-329 GCF_002806865.2 Cucurbita pepo subsp. pepo
GCTCTACTAACTGAGCGATACCGGTCATTTCATTTCCTACACATTATCCTTATTATCAATAGCAGATTTGAACCGGTAATACGAGGATTTTCAATCCTATGCTCTACTAACTAAGCGATATCAGCCATTTCATTCCTACTTCTTTTTTCTCTCTTTCATTTTTTCTTCCATTCTTAGCAATCTGATGAAGGCTGATCGAGACCTCTAATTAAGAAATGATGGTCAAAATGACCAATTTACCCTTCAGAGTTGACTTTGACTAATCGTTCCCTGTATGCTTATATTTTTTTTTTCTTGAATTGTGGGATTTGTGTTAGCAATCTGGGCTA
>NW_019659201.1:0-329 GCF_002806865.2 Cucurbita pepo subsp. pepo
GCGTTGCTCCAAATTTCCTCAAGCTCTCTAGCAAAGGCCTGTCGTCTTCCGATGACGATTGTAATATGATCTTTGTTTTGCACCACATTCACACGCGCCCTCGGCACACGCGCCTTCACGTTGTAGCTGCATTCCACCGGAACCACGTCGTCGTCGCCGCCGTGGATTATGTTCACCTGACAGTTCACCTGCTCACGGACTTCGTCCAAATACCTATCGATCTTCCCACCGGTGCCGCATATGACATTGTGCAGTGTGTGCCACGCGGCGTTGTGCGTGTGGGCGAAGAATCCCTCCACCAAAAATGACTCTATCCTAAAATATAAAAA
>NW_019659202.1:0-329 GCF_002806865.2 Cucurbita pepo subsp. pepo
CTTGAAGAGAATGAGGCAGAATTGTTGTGAGAGTTTAAAAGAAGAAGAAGAAGAAGAAGACGAAGATGAAGAAGACGAAGAAGAAGAAGAGAGGAAGAAGGAAGGGATAAAAAGAGAGAAGGTAAGAGGGAAGAGAGGGGTGAGGAGACCGGCGAAGAAAGGTGAAAGAGTGAAAGTGAGGAGGGAGGAGGTGAGCGGTGGTAAGCCCCGGAAGCGTTCAAGGAGATAGGAGATAGATTCAATAAGATTAGTGATTGTTATCGTAAATTAGCATTTTGTTTAGCTTACAGGAAGAAGAGGAAGAAGAGGAAGAAGAGGAAGAAGAGGAA
>NW_019659203.1:0-329 GCF_002806865.2 Cucurbita pepo subsp. pepo
GAAGTTTATGAAAGTCAAATGGTTTGTTTTAAACTGTAACAAAGGCTAACCAAATAATTCACATTTTAACGACCTCGATGGCTTAGAGTTCCAACATTTTAATAAGTTTCACGGCCATAAAATTGATTCTTTTCTGATTTATTTGGTACTTTGGTTTTTTCAAGGGTAACTTTGTTCCAAACTCTGCTATTAGAAGGGATAAAGCTGACTTCTCCAGCCATGGCAACTGCCATGCCAAACATTGCTCCTGGTCTCATCTTTATCATTGCCTGGTGTTTTAGGTATCCAATACTTTACTTTAGACATCCCAACGATAGAACAGAATTTGT
>NW_019659204.1:0-329 GCF_002806865.2 Cucurbita pepo subsp. pepo
CCATCATACATCATTCAATCATCTAACTCCAACAATAAAGTTACTCACTTGGTTGGCCTTGGCCAAAGTTAGTAATTACTCGGTAGCAACTTTGAAAACTTTACTTCAACGTTTAATTTCACCTATGTCAAACCATATCACATATTTAGGGCATACCCATATGTTAGTCTAGCTAAACATAGGCGATTATTTCCAATATAAGTTCTAAAATGATCTAAAATCGTGTAAATGAGAGTCTTACTCCCCTCAATTGCCTTTAATAAGGTCAAAAATGGCTTCAAGAGAGTCGAAAACTTGGGAAAATGTATAAAATTTGTATACTGAGTTTT
>NW_019659205.1:0-329 GCF_002806865.2 Cucurbita pepo subsp. pepo
TAACATCCACAAGGATTTCCCTTCAGAGAAGGGTACAACAATTGGTAGCTTTAGTTAAGATGGTGTTGGAACCTTCCCAATCAACAGCCTCTAACTAAGTTTCTTAGAGTTTTTGATCCTATTGCATTATCTTAGCATTTGATTGGGAGTTTTTAAGCATAAACATTTGAAAGTGAACTGTATAACTCAAGAAATAAGAGAAGCCACGAACATGACGCAACTTTTTGCCACCGCTAGCAAATATTGTCCTCTTTGGGGTTTCCTTTTGGGTTTTCCCTCAAGGTTTCTAAAATGCGCCTGCTAGGAAGAGGTTTTCACATCCTTATAAA
>NW_019659206.1:0-329 GCF_002806865.2 Cucurbita pepo subsp. pepo
GAAAGAAGGTAGTAAATGAAGAAAACAGTGAAGGTCCTTGAATTGAATTCGATTTCATTGATAGTTGAAATACGTCGATTGAACAGAAGAGACAAAAGAGGGAGAAATTCACCTGTGATAGGGTATCTAGGTTGAGAGAAGGGTGAAGTAAGAAGAGGAGATTTGTGGAGAGTGAGAGCAGCGGAGTCCCTGATATCTCCGGCCGTCCAAGTGGCGGACGGTTGCCTGCCGTTCTTCCTTGAATCGCCCTATCTTTCGGCTTATGCTTAATGCCAAACCCAAATCGCTCTTTCCCTCTCTCTCTCTCTCTCTCTCTCTCTCTCTCTCTC
>NW_019659207.1:0-329 GCF_002806865.2 Cucurbita pepo subsp. pepo
CCGTTAAAAAAATATTTAAAAGAAATTAGAATCACTACATATACCAACAAGATAATAATCATTGTTGTTAAATCATAAAAATTCTAAAGCAAGGTACAATTTTTAAAAAATATTTAAGGCTGACTGATATTAGTTTATGAACATTAATAACCCTCTTTAACACTTTGAGATAAGTAATTAACGTGATTATATCCACGAGGGATGCAATGGAATGCCAAGGTCATTTAGGGAATTCGAGTTCCAAATCTTGAACATGGAGCATTACCGAAACAAATATTCAAATCTATGTTTTTCAAAACTTCAATGTTCGAACACTAATGTTAAGCTCC
>NW_019659208.1:0-329 GCF_002806865.2 Cucurbita pepo subsp. pepo
CATTGTGGATGTTCGTAATTCCTAACATGGTATCAGGGTCATGCCCTTAACTTAGCTATATAAATAGAATCCTCAGATGTCGAATAAAGAAGTTGTGAGGCTCGAAAATGTAGTCAAAAGTGTCAAACAAATGGTGTATTTTATTAGAGGGCTCTAGAGAAGGAGTCGAGCCTCGATTAAAGAGAGATTGTTCGAGGGCTCCATAGGCCTCATGGGAGACTCTATGGTGCACTTTGTTCAAGGGGAGAATTGTTGGGAGAGGAGTCTCACATCGACTAATTGAGGGGTTGATCATGGATTTATAAGTAAGGAATACATCTCCATTGGTA
>NW_019659209.1:0-329 GCF_002806865.2 Cucurbita pepo subsp. pepo
GAGCCAAACTCCTAAACAACTCACTCATATCTCATTCCATTTTTCAAACAATCTGCTTTCCTGCTCATTACAGATCCCAATATAACAAATTTAGGACCAAATCTAACTTTTGTGAACATAATTTGGGACATTCGGAAAGAACATATAAAAGTTTTGTATGTCTCTGCACTGTTGTTACCTTTTCACATCGACAATGGAAGAAGCATCCTTCTTTTCTTCTTCCTAGCCAATCTCACTTGCTTGGTAACTTTCATGCATATAAGTAACAGCATCGTAATGCACACTAAAATAGAAGCCAATTGCATATGTCGAAAATATAAAGACACTGC
>NW_019659210.1:0-329 GCF_002806865.2 Cucurbita pepo subsp. pepo
CGTTGAGCCTTTCTTCGATATGACCGCACCCGAACTGCGGGAGCCATCTATCGAGCAAATCAGAAAGGGACCGCGCAGCGATACCGAGCCATCTACAGTGAACGCCAGCAGGGATGCAGAAGCAGACTACCAGCGAGCAAGTCGTGATGATGCTGACCTGCTGAATGCTCAGGAAGATTTTGAATCTGAGCTGGCGCTGGCTAGAAGTCGCGTTGATGAACTGGACTCTCCGGAACTGCGTGAGGCGCTGGGTGAAATTCAGAAGCAGGCCAGTGACGAAAGTCTGGTTAGAGGGTATCAGGAATATGCAGCTTGTATGCTCAGGAGAA
>NW_019659211.1:0-329 GCF_002806865.2 Cucurbita pepo subsp. pepo
TAATTCTATTTATTGCGTCATCTTTTATTTTTTTTCTTTTAAAATAATCTAACTATTTATAAATCAATAAATACGATTGATATCTTATATAAATATCTCTAAAAAAAATTTAAATTTTTTTTTCATAATTTATGGAAATAATTATTCGGATAAAAGAACATTATTGATGTATGACGAACTCAATTACGCTCAAATTCATCAATTATTAATTTTTTTTATTAAAAAAAAATAGTCAGCATTTTTTTCATTTATATTTTTCTCGTGCTTTTTTCTAATTTTTTTCATGGAAAAAAAAGGTAAATTTTAGGGTCAAAAGCGTTGAAAAGAAA
>NW_019659214.1:0-329 GCF_002806865.2 Cucurbita pepo subsp. pepo
AATACAAATATTCTCAAAATAGTAAAAGAGCAAAAAACCAGAAACATAAAACGTTATACACAACTGAATGCAAACCCTTCACCATTTCTTCCTTGATCCCATCATTCTCACTTTTTAACAAATTAAATTTTCTCATCCAATGATCAATAGTCCTGCACCGCACTTGGAAACATACAAAATACCATCCTGTACGGATGGCTGTGATGGGAAAGGGAGTGGTATTCAAGCAAAGCTCCCTTCATAAATAAATCGGTGGGAGAAGAGAATGGTAAACTAGACTAGACAGAACAACTTTATTTTTCAACATTTCTGGCCCTCGCCCAGTAAAA
>NW_019659215.1:0-329 GCF_002806865.2 Cucurbita pepo subsp. pepo
AAAAAAAAATTAAAAGAAAAATTACTGCATGTGTCAAACAAGATTTAAATCAAATATTTTAAAATTTAAACTTGCACGATAATATAAAAGAATTAGAGGTGTCTACGAGGCAGAGGTGAGGAGACGAAGAAGCCTACTAGTCCCTGTTCCTATCTTCGTCTCCTATTTTAACCTTTATTCTTGCAAAATCTCCCATTTACTTCCATAAAGATCAAATCCCTCACCAAGAATTTTTCGTTCACAAGCGATAAAAGCTAAAATTTCAAAATTGCAACGTGGTTGTCCACACTTTAAAAAGAATATTTATTTACTTTGTAAAAAGAAAGAAA
>NW_019659216.1:0-329 GCF_002806865.2 Cucurbita pepo subsp. pepo
CGTCATACTCTTAAATAAATACGTGAAATATCACAACCATTACAGTAATGTCAACATAAAAAAAATGCATGCAAGTTTTAAAACGTTTCTCTTTTCTTATCTTATGCAAGGCGTACCTGACGGTGACGGGGCATCGACGTTGGGACCGTGGAGCGTGCCAAGCCTACATCGTAGGCTAGTCTACAGAATCTAAAACCTAGAGCTCTGATACCAACTGTAACGACCCTAAATTTCCACATATCTAGAGTCGCCACTAACGTCTCATGCTCATCTCTAATGCAGAATAAAAATCTAAGCATGCTCATCTTTACTAGCGGAAAAATTTAAAA
>NW_019659217.1:0-329 GCF_002806865.2 Cucurbita pepo subsp. pepo
AAGCACGTAATATTTGGTCACCCACCCCAATATAACAGATCAGGTGCCGTTGAACATTAAAACTAATTTTTAAGTATAAAAGTGAAACAACAAGTATTCGAATATTTACAAAATGAATTCATTTTCAACACTTGCATTGTCCCTTCTAATGTCATTCTTCTTTGCTACACTATTTAATACCATCAATGGATCAATCTTCCAAGACCCACATTGTATGATATTTTCTACATATGGCTGCCTAAATCAATATAAGGAATCGATATATCCATGAATTNTGAAAATTTGATATGATGTATTAGTTTTAAGAAATTATAATATTACGATTCGAT
>NW_019659218.1:0-329 GCF_002806865.2 Cucurbita pepo subsp. pepo
TTCGCTCTTCTGTTAGCATGAACATGAATTAGATTCTATTTGTCTTCTTTTTCTTAAGAGAACCCCCCACCCGTTCCCTGCGGCCCAAACCCGGTGCCACATTAGGTTAGGGAGTTTCTCCCGGTCTCGGTTTGAGTTTAGAAAAATGAACCAAGCTGTGGGGTGGAGACAGGTTATGTAGACTGAACAAGCCCNGATTATGTCTTATTATCTTGTTTTTCGGAGACTCCCCACTTTTTGGTATATACAATTCAGTCTATATTATCTAATCTTTCTTCTATTATACAACTTCTGGTAGTTTCAATATAACCTTTTACTAAATTCATGCT
>NW_019659219.1:0-329 GCF_002806865.2 Cucurbita pepo subsp. pepo
AACCAACCTCACACCTAACTCAAAGGTTCCATATTGGAGTTAAAAGGGAAGTGGATGCTTTGCAAGCACTAGACACTGTATCGACTAGAATTACCTACATGCTAACTTGAAAATAATATCAACGACTTTTCTTTTCCTTAAGACACTTGCTTTAATTAATTTTTACTGGAAGCTACTTTACCAACTTTTATTGATGCAATAATGCATTTAATAAATATGAACTATATGGATAAATATCTAATCTTNTAAAAAATATAATTTTTTTGCGATTGGATAACATAAATTAGAACCCAATAATTTTCACAAATCTATAATCATCTTCTTTCTCC
>NW_019659220.1:0-329 GCF_002806865.2 Cucurbita pepo subsp. pepo
AGGATAGCGGGTCGATTCTCCTAGGCCCAATATAAACCTTTATTTTTTTTACATATATTTTTGGTGGGTCGTACTATGGACATCGAGCTAGCCACTTGTTCTGAATGAATGTATTATTTTAAATATGATAGATTTCTCATTTACAACAATCCCACATTGATAGATTTAAAATTGGATGTAGTCTTCATAAAGTAGTCATTGTCTTAAGGAAATGGCCGAGCTTGGTAATGTGAGCTTGTAACCCATATGGGAGCAACAAAGTGGTTGGAGGTNGTCCATTCCAAGTAAGGAGTTGGGCTATGGGCTTTGTGCGAAGGCCTAGTGTCCAT
>NW_019659221.1:0-329 GCF_002806865.2 Cucurbita pepo subsp. pepo
TTTCCTGTCGGTAGAATGGCTTGACTTCTTCAAACCTGATTCTGTTCGGTTTATTAGTTGTCATGGGTTGAGAAGTTCTAGAATCAGGCTAGGTTAGCGAGGAGAATCTCTGTGGCAAGTTCTTGATGTGGGCATCTATCCATATTCATTCAGCTTTCTAAATATCTAAATCAAGATAGATTCTTGATCGGCTGGAAACCAACTTATAGAAGGAAATCGTGGAAGTGTCCAAAGGGGAAAACACAAGATNGTTGTGAGAAAGACATCTTTCCATCTTCTTCTTTTTCATTCAGGCACGACTGGGTTCCATATTGCAGGTTAACCCTACC
>NW_019659222.1:0-329 GCF_002806865.2 Cucurbita pepo subsp. pepo
TCAGAGTTTAATAAGGTTGTTACGGTTAATCAGTAATAGTCTTGAACAGTCAACTCTGTCTCATTAATCGTTCTTACAGGAGAGCGTAAAGAAATTCCAGAATCAGAATACAGTTTACCTCCGGAAATAAGGCAAGGAGAAAGAAAGAAATAGGTTCCGTAAAGTAGTCAAGTAGTTCCCTTTCTTCATAAGGAGTCGTGACTTTCAACACTTGATGAATAAGCAAGCAGGCAAGAGAAGAATCAGAATACAATAGGTTACGGGGAAGTAGNTTGAGACCGACAGGATTGAGGTTCCGGCACTCTCATTCTAGAACTGTAAAGAAAGCA
>NW_019659223.1:0-329 GCF_002806865.2 Cucurbita pepo subsp. pepo
CGAATCCTACTACTCAGAACTTCGACTTGTTGTACTTTCCACTCAGTGGGCGTGACGGAGTGGTTAGCGGGCATGACTAGAAATCATGTGGGCTCTGCCCGCGCAGGTTCAAATCCTAACGCTCACGACATGAATTTTTTCATCTTCTTTTCATCATTTAGTGGGCATGGATGAATGGTTGCATGACTAGAAAGCGCACACGACTAATAANTGCTGTACTTTCCAATCAGTGGGCGTGCCGGAGTGGTTATCGGGCATGACTAGAAATCATGTGGACTATGCCCGCGTAGGTTCGAATCCTGCCGCTCACGATATGATTTTTTTCATCT
>NW_019659224.1:0-329 GCF_002806865.2 Cucurbita pepo subsp. pepo
GGGCATATTTAGAAAAGGCTTCCAAGCATATGAAAAAATGGACGGACAAGAAGCGTCGACCCCTTCAATTTCGAGCAGGAGATCAAGTTCTTATCAAGCTGAGACCAGAACAGATCAGATTTCGTAGCCGAAAGGACCAGAGACTAGTTCGAAAATATGAAGGCCCGGTTNCCCGCATGGATGAAAATCCACCCAGTAATTCATGTGAGCAACTTGAAGCCCTATCACCTTGACCCAGACGACGACCAATAGAATGCAACCATAAGACCGAGCATCGATCTGAAGCATAAAGAAACGAAAGAAGTAGAAGAGATCCTAGCCGACAGGGT
>NW_019659225.1:0-329 GCF_002806865.2 Cucurbita pepo subsp. pepo
TTAAAGCCACAAGGTTTTCAACTTCTTTATCTAACAAAAACAAAGTTTAAACCAATCCCCAAGCTGTGGTTTCAAATAAATTTTTTAGATATACACATGCATACACTTCTAAAATTATTTTTCAAGACATCCATATTGAACATAATTGTTATTCATTATTAGCTCTAAAATATGCTCACAATAGACATTTTTTTTTCCATTTTTAGGAGCTCCCAGAGATGATATGTGAGCTTAAAAGGTTTCCCTGCATTGATGGGGATGGTGATTAAAANCCATTTTTAAAAAGAAAAATAGAAAATCCAATCCAATTCTCGTACTTTGAATTTAAG
>NW_019659226.1:0-329 GCF_002806865.2 Cucurbita pepo subsp. pepo
TGTTTCTTTGATTAATTTAGTTTGTTATCTAGTTTTAATTGTGGAGATTTGAAGTTCAAGGTTACATATATTTTTTTTTTTTATATTGAGTTGGAATCATTTGGGCTAGAATTTTGTGACGATGATTTCATCTTATTAAAGATTTCTTTGTTGATGAATTAAAAATACAAACAAATATATGTATTTGNATATATGTATTTGACTGGCGTCGAACTCTGGTGTGATTGTTCTCCAATTAGACTTAGTACAACTCTGACAAACACACTAATACAAGAAAAGTCCTAATACATTTTATATATTTTAATTTGGCTCGGGTCAACTCGAAGGTT
>NW_019659227.1:0-329 GCF_002806865.2 Cucurbita pepo subsp. pepo
ATACTATTTGTTTTTTTTTTTTTTCAATAATAACGAAATAGGGTGAATTTTTCAATTTTATTATTCACTTCAGGGAAAACGGGATTGATGCCAACTGTTCAAAAATTTGAAATAATCTTTTTAGGCCTCCAAAAAGTGGTGGAAAGTAAAAGCAATAAAGTCACAAATATNAAAGTGGTGGAAAGTAAAAGCAATAAAGTCACAAATATTCTTCAACGACCATAATTTTATGCAATTTCGAATTTTGGAATACAAACTTGTTGATTGGATTTGAATCTCTCACTATTTTAATAAATATTTAGTTTTTTATTTTTTATTTTAAAATTTAA
>NW_019659228.1:0-329 GCF_002806865.2 Cucurbita pepo subsp. pepo
GCTGCCGTGTTTGGCCCACCACAGGTCACTTCTGATTATCACCTGCTCAAGATTTAACACCAATTTGATATATCGGTCAATGCGTAATCAGAAACCCAACTTGGCAACCACCACAAAACGTTGACCTTTTTCTCAAGCATGACATTTTTTGCCAAAAATGATAAGGTTGCTTAATTTGGCTCAAACATTATTTGACCTTCCAAGGGGCAAAACAACAAAGAAATGGAACAAGACATTTTATAGTTTATAACTTACTACAATCTCCCGTATCCTTTTTNAGCTTCAATTTGGCTAATTAGATCAAATATAACAATATAGCATTCTTTAAC
>NW_019659229.1:0-329 GCF_002806865.2 Cucurbita pepo subsp. pepo
TCTTGATCTTGATCATCAAGGTAATTCGTTCCATACTTTCCTTTGTGTTGATTTCCATATCATTTATTATTAGTCATCCTTGGACTATTTGATAAATTCAGCGGAGTTCATTAAATGCAACTTAAAGTGCATTTAATTCATCTCTGTCTTGAAGCTCAACTTTGCATAACATATAAGGGAGGTCACCAACGTCTTCTAGAATTTTCTTTGATGAGCTCACCATAGCTTGAATATAACTGTATAAGGTTTGTTGTAGCTTCTTGGCTCTCGTCCTTGTNAGGATCTTCATTTCGTCTTCACTCTCTCTGCATTCTCCTTCTCTTGTTTGT
>NW_019659230.1:0-329 GCF_002806865.2 Cucurbita pepo subsp. pepo
GGCAGAGGCCATGGAATTGTGAGACCGGTAGGGTAGGGAGATGAGTCAACTTTCATTCATCTTTCTTACTTAGAGAAGAGTATCAGAGTTAGTTCCATCAGGGACAGTACCTCAGGTAATATCGGGGCAGGGGAAGGGTCAGGATCAAGAATCCATCCATCAATAGGAAAAGGAGTTCACAAGAATGAATAAGGAAAGGGGTGTTTACTGTTCAGGGGCAAGCAGGCAATGGANTAGCTTTATAGAAGAGTCAAAGTCAGAAGACTCAGACAGAGGCAAAGAAAGTTCAGGAGCGAAGCTGTGAAACCGACAGGTGAAGGAGTTTACCG
>NW_019659231.1:0-329 GCF_002806865.2 Cucurbita pepo subsp. pepo
TTCAGCTCTCCGTTGAGGAAAGCGAACTTCACGTCCATGTGATGGACTTCCCAGGAGTGATGTCCACGATTGCCAACAACAGGCGGACAGATTCCAACCCTACCACCGGCGCGAACACCTCTTCGAAGTCCACCCCTTTNTTTACAACTTCTCCCTCTTCGTGACGCTTCAGCTTGAACACCCATTTGAGCCCTATGGCTCGATGTCTTGGCGGCATATCCTCTAGACTCCACGTCTTGTTGTCAATGACAAACATCGTCTCTTCCTACATTGCCTTCAGCTAGCACAAGTTCTTCTCTTGTTTGGGGAAAGATTTCGTTTCATCCGCG
>NW_019659232.1:0-329 GCF_002806865.2 Cucurbita pepo subsp. pepo
AGTGGAGAGAGAAAGGAGGAGAGAGAGAGAGAGAGAGGAAGCATTGATTAGGGCTATTATTTCTCACAATATTAAGTCTTGGGATGAATATTTGCCATTTGTAGAGTTTGCATATAATAGAGTAATTCATAGTACCTCTGGTTGTTCTCCTTTTAAAGTTGTTTATCGATTTAATCTACTTACCCTTCTATATTTTCTTCCTATTCCTTCTAATATTTTTGTGAGTGAAGCAGCCACAACNGGTTGTTCTCCTTTTAAAGTTGTTTATCGATTTAATCTACTTACCCTTCTATATTTTCTTCCTATTCCTTCTAATATTTTTGTGAGTG
>NW_019659233.1:0-329 GCF_002806865.2 Cucurbita pepo subsp. pepo
TTTTTTTTTTTCTTTTTAAAGTGAGAGGTAAATGAAAAGTTAAGGGCTTCGCAAGAACTGCATGAACAAAATATGAGTACGTTATGGATATAACTAATGTTAGAAGCACCAGTGGTCTAGTGGTAGAATAGTACCCGGCCACGTTACTGACCCGAGTTCGATTCTCGGTTGGTCATCTCGAAGATTAGCTATGATGATATTAGTGCATAATTTGNTTACTGACCCGAGTTCGATTCTCGGTTGGTCATCTCGAAGATTAGCTATGATGATATTAGTGCATAATTTGAGAACTAGTGTTTGCCACAATATCAGTTAAATTTATAGATGAC
>NW_019659234.1:0-329 GCF_002806865.2 Cucurbita pepo subsp. pepo
TATTTTTATATTTTATATTTTTGTCTAAAATATATTCTTCAATTTTTTTAAAAAATAGAATACTTATGTAAATTTAAAGTAGCATTCATACCTTTTTGGCCTTTATAAATAAAATAAAAGTTTAGAAAATTACTATTAATATAGAGACAAAATTATCCATCNGACAAAATTATCCATCCACATCGAGTGGATTATCTTCAAATTATTTAATTTACTTTAATACCATAGAAATGGGTATGTTTTAATCAAGAATATTAATAAAACTTTTTTAAATTTAAAAGATTTTTTAAAAAATTATTTAGAAATATTTTTTTGAGAGAATTTTTATT
>NW_019659235.1:0-329 GCF_002806865.2 Cucurbita pepo subsp. pepo
CTAAGATCTAAAATTAGCTATCCCATAACCAGTTCACTCCTACTAAACTGATTCTTGTCCCTTCATATTTTGTTTTCAACGGGATGAATGGAAAATAGCATTGAAGAAGATATAAACGAAACTCAGTTGGAAAGCATCACACTACTCATTGGTCTGGAGAATTCTCGAGTACGACACATAGAGGAGATANCGAAAATGCTATCATTGTGGAGGATGTGCCTAATTGGTTAGAGGGCTCTCCTAGTCGGGAGGCTACATCCAGCCGAAGGTTGGAGACCTTTTATTTTTGTGAAGAGAATAATGTGCATAATGTGGAAATGAGAGAACTT
>NW_019659236.1:0-329 GCF_002806865.2 Cucurbita pepo subsp. pepo
AAAGTACACCACAGAGCCTCCCTTGAAGCCTCCTTCTCTCGCGCTCTCAAACAGCCGCCCTTTAATTGAAGCTCGACTCTTTTTCTGGACCCCTCGAACAAAGTACACTATTTGTTCGACACCTGAGTCACCTTCGAAGCTTACAACTTCTTTGTTTGACACTTGAGGATTTTATTGGCTGGTTANCATGACTCTGATACTATGCTAAAAATCACGGACCTCTACAATAGTATGATATTGTCCACTCTAAGAAAAATTGACTTTGCTTTTGGTTTCCCCAAAACTCAGGATCTTCTTAGCCAATGTGGGACTCCTACTCTCAATAATCT
>NW_019659237.1:0-329 GCF_002806865.2 Cucurbita pepo subsp. pepo
GTGAAAACCTACTAGCACTTTGAGGACCTCTTTCCTTCACATAATTTCATTCTTGATTTTTTTGAATCTTCTACAAGAAAAGTTTTCTCCGATTGGAGCCTTCCTTTTTTAAGCACCTTGTAATTCTTATTCTATAAAAAATTTAATGATTCGGGAAGTTTATAAAAATTAGAAAAAGTACCATTTTCTTAATGTTTTTTCAATTTTACTTGTTCTTTGCTTCTAGNCTATTAGAGACCTTTTGTGTTGCAAATTGTCCTCTCCTTTGAAAACTTTCGGTCATCGAATGTGCTTATTCTAAAATAGGTCAGGGCACAAGGTTCTTATTT
>NW_019659238.1:0-329 GCF_002806865.2 Cucurbita pepo subsp. pepo
AATACATCATAGACGCTTGAGAGTGAGAGTGGTAAGGCCAATTTATACGCTACCAGATCAATTTGTTCTAGAATTCTGAAGTTTCCGATGAAGCGAGGACTTAGCTTGCCGAGAGCGTACTTGTAAGAAAAGTAAAGGTGTAATGCACACAAAGAATGAAGGGGAAGACAAACGGTCATTTTTGTTTCTCTTGGACGAACACAACACTGGCGAGATAGAGGGGTAGGTTCCAACGTACAAAGACAGTTAACACCATGAGAAAGNACGGGTGGAGAAGACGAAATCCACCTAGTCGGACCCAAACTCGAATACCCGCAACCTCATTCCAG
>NW_019659239.1:0-329 GCF_002806865.2 Cucurbita pepo subsp. pepo
GCAAACACAGTGCAGGGCATCCCACCTAGAAGAGGAAAAAGCCTCCTTAAAAAGCACCGCATGATTGGAGTTATGGGCCACAATTAGACATGCTTAGAGTAATACCTAGCATTCTTGAATTTTGACTCTTGAGGACTTTGGTCCCTTATGTTTGAGTGGTACCTAGCATTCTTCTTGTCTTGGTGGTTGTATAGCTTGTTCTTGATTCTTAATCTTATAAGTTTCTAAGATTCTTATTTTCTTGAGGCCTAAGTTGTTATATANTGGTCATAAGTTCATATTGGGCAACTTCGAGGATTCTAGAAGGGTCTTGAATCTTGACATGTTTT
>NW_019659240.1:0-329 GCF_002806865.2 Cucurbita pepo subsp. pepo
CGTGCTTGAAGGAAAAGGTTTCGGGTTGAGTCTCATTCATCAGGAGTTTCGGCTTTGGTTACAGTTTAAGAATCCATAGGTTCAAGCAAGAAGGGAAGGGACAGGCAGTTCAACCGACAGGGGAAGGAAAGGGAGAGGCAGTTCAACCGACAGGCGAAGGAAAGGAGTTTACAAGCAAGAGAGTCAGTCAATTCAATNGAGAGGCAGTTCAACCGACAGGCGAAGGAAAGGAGTTTACAAGCAAGAGAGTCAGTCAATTCAATTAGATAGAATAGGTTTAGTAGTTCAGTCGAATTAATCAATCTTTCTTACAGGGGGGGAGAGTAAGT
>NW_019659241.1:0-329 GCF_002806865.2 Cucurbita pepo subsp. pepo
TCGAACCTGCGACCTTCGCGTTATTAGCACGACACTTTAACAAACTGAGATAATAGACCAACGATTTTATGTCCATTCCAGATCCGTAGATCCTAGTCCAGTCAATCGAGTTTAAGTGACATACTTTTAGGCATAATAAGCATAAAACTTTTAAGATTTATGTCAATATCTTAGAAGTTTGTAGTCCAGTAACACGTATCATAAAAGAAAAGAATTAATGAGAGATTGGCCCATGCAGGTGTCGAACCTGCGACCTTCGCGTTATTAGCACGACGCTNCCTAGATCCTTAGCTTCTAGTCCAGTCAATCGAGTTTAAAAACATAAAACT
>NW_019659242.1:0-329 GCF_002806865.2 Cucurbita pepo subsp. pepo
ATAAAACCAAATGACAACATGTGTATATGAAACTATTCTTTAAGTATCTCAAGTTTTACTACGTATAAGAACATTTATTATGCTTATGCAATATCAGTCTTAGATATAGTTTTATTAAGTCACTTTTTAGTGTTACAAGGAAATTAGAGGAAATAACACTCTTTTTAGAGATGTTTATGTGCCACGATTGTAGGAGGAAATATTAAGAGGAAGCCTTAAGATTGTATGAGCAAAGTGGTCAATGATTAGANTTTTAGTGTTACAAGGAAATTAGAGGAAATAACACTCTTTTTAGAGATGTTTATGTGCCACGATTGTAGGAGGAAATA
>NW_019659243.1:0-329 GCF_002806865.2 Cucurbita pepo subsp. pepo
CCTCAAGAGAGAGTTGAGGGAACAATTCTTCCCCGAAAACGTAGGACATATAGCAATAGAGAAAATAGTAGCCCTGAAACACACTTGAAACATACGGGACTATGTCTGACAGTTCTCAACCCTGATGCTAGATATCAGGGGCACAGCAGAGAAGGACAATGTGTTCTTCTTTATAAATGGGCTACAACCATGGGCCAAAACAAAGATACATGAGAACAGGGTCCAAACCCTAGCTGCCGCAATGGCCTGCGTCGAGAGACTCGTAGACTGTGGGANAGCAAAACATATAGGCCACCAGGTCATCGAAATGGAAGCCCCAACAGACCGAG
>NW_019659245.1:0-329 GCF_002806865.2 Cucurbita pepo subsp. pepo
CCCCAATGGGGCCAACCCCATTATCGGTCGACATACTAAATGTGTTTCTTTTTTTCTTTTCTTTTTGACAAATCAAGTGACATTTATGTAAACCCCATACTAGTTACCAAAGTAAGCCTTCTTTCTGTTCTTAAGTAGTAAACTGTACATTTCAAAATTAATTTAAATTAGTCCTGGGTTTCTTGTGTTGGTCATTNACTACTTATTCCATTAAGCACGTAGGGAAGTTTCAGACTGAGCTGGGACGATCTTGGGCGTCTGAGGTAATATCAAGGAGAAGAAGGGATGTCGATGATGGGCCCACAGTCAAAATTTCAGAGAATTAACAT
>NW_019659246.1:0-329 GCF_002806865.2 Cucurbita pepo subsp. pepo
ATAAGAAAGAGAGGACCAATTCATCTTAGGATCATGTATTCTTGATACGTTGATGTACAACATAGAGAATAGTAAAGAGTTAACCAATTCATCTTGGGATCATGTATAAAACTGTTATTGATAAAAATACGATTTGGGGAGCCAAGTGATGAGATATGATGTAACACCCCAAAAAAATAAAGGAAATTAGCTCCAAAAATAACCAGCGCACCATGTAAGATCCAAAGGATTGAAGGACTTGAAATTAAGAGGATCAANAGAAGTATTTTTAAGAATTTAAGGTGGTTTGACAAAGATGGGAAAGGAAAATGACTTGCTACAGACCACGA
>NW_019659247.1:0-329 GCF_002806865.2 Cucurbita pepo subsp. pepo
TCTCAATTCCAAAATCTGATGTCTAATCAAAGAAAAGAAGAGAGGTCACCAACGTCTTCTAGAATTTCCTTCAGACATTTGAGGTCACCAACCTATGGTCCATGTGCTAAGACATTTGAGGGTTTGCTGAGTTTCTAGTTATTGACATGGACTCAAAAGTTCATAAAATTAATTTATATTAAATGTAATCATGGTTGAAAGAGCAGAAACAAAGNTACAATTACCCTAGCTTCGATTCCATGACCTTCACAGCAACGTCGTCATCTGTACAAGGGTACCTTACCTTAACCGAAAAATAAGAGTAGAACATGATTTGAGTATTTTACGAT
>NW_019659248.1:0-329 GCF_002806865.2 Cucurbita pepo subsp. pepo
CAAACTTACTAAGGGCTTAGGAAGATCAGCCGGAAGGGAATTTATGACTTTCTTTCGGCCCCCTTAACACTATTTTAGGTTTTCTTAGTTGCATTTCTGACCAACTTACTTAGGTATCAAACTGAAAGGAATGAACGGCACAAAGTCTAGAAGTTTCTACACCAAATAAATAGGTCAACAATAGCCTTGGANTACGGTGATGATCATTCATCAAGAAGAGCTGGTACAAAAAGATCAAGATTCATACTTCTTCCTTCTTTCTTGAAGCAGAGGATGCCGCCTTCTCTTTTGTTGTAGGTGAAGACCCGAACGACAAATGAGCTCATGCT
>NW_019659249.1:0-329 GCF_002806865.2 Cucurbita pepo subsp. pepo
GCCCCACTAATTACCAAAAGCCTATTTAATTGTATTTTTTTAAAAAAATAATGAATTAATTTTAATTTTAACAACTAACTTAAAATGGTCGGGTGTGTTCGTGGGTTAGGCTACGTCGGATAGAGTAGAGACATTTTCTAGACCTAACTCGGTTGCCCGGGTTCNGTTGCCCGGGTTCTATTTGGAATTATAATACTTATTAAATAAAAATGAAAATTTGGAGGGTTTTTTTATTTTTATTTTTATTTTCTCTAAATAAAAAAAAATAATTATTATACCAATTAAATGAATAAGGATTAAAACGACAGCGCATTGGGAAAAAAGAAAAT
>NW_019659250.1:0-329 GCF_002806865.2 Cucurbita pepo subsp. pepo
TTCAACGTGTGAATTGAGGTAAAGTTAAAAAGGGGACGAAGGAAAAGTGAAAACTTGAAATGGAATATTATTAGGATGGAAAAGAAAGTGTTTTTAAGTAGTGCAAGAAAAGCCCCACCAAAGGAAAAGCTTTTATTTACGTTACATACAAATATGAACATAAAATATTATAAATGTGAAGTATAATCATNGGTCAAACTTTAAGCAAACAAACATCTCATTTCTATAAAGTTTTGGTAGCTTCTTGTGATCAAAGCAACAACACTTTTCTCACCATCTCTTTCTTTCTCTCACTTCCTTTTGTTTCTCACACATCTTTTTTTTTTCTT
>NW_019659251.1:0-329 GCF_002806865.2 Cucurbita pepo subsp. pepo
CCTTATAAGGAATGTTTCGTTTCCTTCTCCAACCGATGTGGAATCTCACAATCTACCTCCTTTGAGGGCACAGTGTTTTCGCTCGCATACTGCTCGGTGTCTGACTTTGATATCATTTGTAACAACCCAAGTCCACTGCTGGTAGATAGTGTCCGCTTTGGGCCGTTACGTATTGTTATTAGCTTCATAGTGTTTGAAATGCGTCTATTAGGGAGAGGTTTTCATACCCTTATAAGGAATGCTTCGTTCCCTTCTCCAACCGATTTGGGATCTCACAATCTNAATCTGCCTCCTTTGGGGGCACAGTGTTTTCGCTGGCATACTGCTCG
>NW_019659252.1:0-329 GCF_002806865.2 Cucurbita pepo subsp. pepo
CCAGAATCTTTGTTATTTAGAGATCGATCTTTCTGGATAATATTTTGGTGATATCAACTTCGATCATGGCCTTATTGACCTTGGCTTTGCATACTAGTCGTTGGATGTGATGATCCATGCGTGTTCGTTCTAGATCATATCAAATTNCGGATGGTCATGGTAGATGCTCTGATTCTAATTAGAGTGGCATTTCTGTAATTATCCATTCTTCTAGGGGTATTTTGGTAATTTGCCACTTTCCGAATATTTTATTATTATTTTTCTTGAAAAATCCAAAAAAATTCTACAAATTTCTCATTACTTTTTTTTATCATTTTTCCCTTCTTTTT
>NW_019659253.1:0-329 GCF_002806865.2 Cucurbita pepo subsp. pepo
CAAGCGGTTGCCCATTGCATCGACTTCTACGACTTTCTCGCCCAGTTCGGTCACCCGCTTTTCCAGGAACCGGAGCCTGTCAGGGACTTCTTTGAGGAACAGCATTTCCTCCTCTATTAACGTAAGCCGGTCGGCTTGTGCTTTAGGTGTCGACTTTGACGTCGACATGATCTCGGTCTCTATGATGTTACGGAGCTAACAAAGCTCTGATACCACTTGACACAATCGCGCTTTCGAAGGCAGCGGACTAGCGATTGTGCGGCACTCACTTTCCAGCGANCGATCGAACCTCTAGCCTCGGTTTTAAAAGAATGTTTTAGAAAACGAGG
>NW_019659254.1:0-329 GCF_002806865.2 Cucurbita pepo subsp. pepo
TTTTCTGGACAGCCTCATTGGTGAGTCGAACCAACTCAGGTTCTACTAATTCTCTCTCTCCTACCTTGTCCATACATAGTGGGGATCTACACCGTTTCCCGTACAGGGCCTCAAACGGTGCCATTCCAATAGTTGCTTGGAAACTATTGTTATACGAGAATTCCATCAGGTGGAGTTTGGAATCCCAACTTTCCTTAAAATCTAGTACGCAAGCGCGTAGCATGTCCTCTAGAATTTGGTTTAAACGCNATAAAGTCGAGGCAGGTACCTAGTGCTTTTTGAAGTCCACACCAAAACGCTGACGTAAAGCGTGGATCCCGATCCGACAC
>NW_019659255.1:0-329 GCF_002806865.2 Cucurbita pepo subsp. pepo
AAACGTACAAAGGAAAATCAAATTAAAAACACAGCTTAAACAGAAAAAGAAAAGAAAAAAAGAAAGCAAATACCAAGCGAACTTGATCAATATAGCCGTTTATCCTCCTCACAAACTTCTCCGCACTATCATCCATAACTAGCTTCTTCGACACAGACGCTATCTCCTCCTCCTAAATTCAGTCCCAAAATCANACCAACACGAAAAACGAAGATCAATAACGCTGAACTGAATCACTGAATCATCTTCACACAAAAATTGATCGAATTACTAAACAAAAAACCTTCCGATCGGATTCCAGCAACTCCGTAAGAGTTCTTTCCACGCTA
>NW_019659256.1:0-329 GCF_002806865.2 Cucurbita pepo subsp. pepo
TTCACACATATCAATATATATGACACATGCAGAACCACGGGACACGTGTCAACATCAAATATAATCATACCGATAGTAAGGTCACTTACCTGATTAGCTTAGGTTGGTGTCACTGATTTATCCTTAAGAAAGTTCGATTTTGTCCTTTCTATCCAAGTTAAGCTCTATGAACCATGACATNCTATCCAAGTTAAGCTCTATGAACCATGACATCACAATTTCAATTCTCTAAATTTTATCACAATCCATGTGTTAGATTTCATGCCAACATTGGAGGGTTTATGACTAAGTCTTTTATATATATATATATATATATATATATATATATA
>NW_019659257.1:0-329 GCF_002806865.2 Cucurbita pepo subsp. pepo
TGTTCAATGGATTAGCTGATGAATTCAGAACAACAATCGACAACCTCCAAGACAAGATGGCCGCTATGAGCACTCGAATTGAAGTGACCATGAAAGCCGTGGAGGGCGTCACGGCTGGGCAAACTAATGTAGGATCCAACAAACTAAGGTTCCCAGACCCTAGAGCCTTCAAAGGGAATCGGGACGCCAAAGAGTTGGAAAACTTCATCTTTGATGTCGAATAGTACTTCAAAGCCACGACGGCTTGTACCGACGACAAGAAGGTGACCGTANAACTCATGGGAGAACCTCAAGAGAGAGTTGAGGGAACAATTCCTCCTCGAAAACGC
>NW_019659258.1:0-329 GCF_002806865.2 Cucurbita pepo subsp. pepo
TATTAACCATACTTTCATATCCTCATGATTCTTCTTCTCATATAGATGTGGTCTTCAGTTCGTATACCATCCTTTACTCGAGTGGCACATGCCTACCAGCTTCTGCCTTCATCCATCTCCCAACCACATCCTAGTAGGTTCTATTTTGTTGCCATCTATAGTGCCCAAAGCCCAAAACTCAAAATCTGAATTTGCCAGCCTAGACATACCCCTGCATCTCATGCANAATTGCTTCTAAGAATGTCCACATAGATTAACTCAAGTCTTTTCAATATGTTTTGTACTCTCTCACATGTTTATTAGGAAAACTTCCCAGAGGTCACCCATCA
>NW_019659259.1:0-329 GCF_002806865.2 Cucurbita pepo subsp. pepo
GTTGTTTTAAATCTTGGTACATCTTAGTACCTCCTTGGTGCATGGCAAATGGCGAGGTGTGAGCTTTGTTAGTATTTCTTTCCTTAGCTCCTCTATTGTCGAGACGTATAGGCTTCCCTGATACAATAGTCCTTCATCTGAGGTCTTCGAGAATCCATTTACTAGACTCTCAGCTAGCTGGCTTAAGGCTTTCTGTAGGTTTGGATCCTCTCGTTGGGAGGTAACCATTCTTTGCCTAAGTNCGCTCCCTCGAATTTTCTTTGTACCCTTACTTCCCAAGTAATGAGGGCTGAAGATTGGGCCTCCTTTCTACTCAAAGCGTCTGCGAC
>NW_019659260.1:0-329 GCF_002806865.2 Cucurbita pepo subsp. pepo
AGGCATGTAATACTCATGTTTGAGGGATTTGTTGAATACAGGAAAAACCTTTGTGTTTTCTTTATACCCTTCTTTTGGTGTTATTCTTTTTCAAACCTTGCTTTAGGTTTGATGTTTAAACCGATTCAATGAATTATTTTTTATCAAGCTAATTCTGGAGTGAATTGTCTTGGTATCTAAGAGTGACCATCATAGATTCCAAGTTCGATCTAAGAGTCATTCATCTTCTAACCAGCTCTTGGTTGGAATCAANTAGCTTTGCAAAATCCAACATTGTTGGCGCTTATCAATTCCTCTTCAATGTGACATGAATTGCAACCTCTTTTGAT
>NW_019659261.1:0-329 GCF_002806865.2 Cucurbita pepo subsp. pepo
CTGGTGTTTCAGCAAGAGTCTTCCGGCCCATGCAACCTCCTTTGGAGTTTCAGCGACTCTTTCGGCCGACGTAACCCCCTCTGGAGCTTCAGCGACGCTTCCGGACGACGCAACCCCCTCTGGAGCTTCAGCGACGCTTCCGGNCAACCCCCTCTGGAGCTTCAGCGACGCTTCCGGACGACGCAACCCCCTTGGAGCTTTCAGCGACGCTTCCGGGCGACGCAACCCCCTCTGGAGCTTTTAGCGACGCTTTCGGGCGACGCAATCCCCTCTGGAGCTTCAGCGACTCTTCCGAACGACGCAACCCCCTCTGGAGCTTCAGCGACGCT
>NW_019659262.1:0-328 GCF_002806865.2 Cucurbita pepo subsp. pepo
AACAATATGCTCAAATTTGGTGGGATAAATTGATAAGATTGATGTCTCTCAGTTCATATCAATATATAGAAAATATGCTCTTCTTTAAACTACATAGAATTGCAAAGAAACTTAGCCATTGGCTAAAGAAGAGCACAAATTCAAACAATATGCTCAATATGCTCAATATTGTATGATTGATGTCTCTCAGTTCATATCACTTCCCTTCCGGAACAGTAAACGAAGAGAAGAAAGAGCTGCGAATGAACAATTCGCTTCGCTCCTTATACTCTATATATGCTGCCCTAAGCTACTTCCTTCACTCATTCGACCTCTTGGTCTCACAGCT
>NW_019659263.1:0-328 GCF_002806865.2 Cucurbita pepo subsp. pepo
ATTAAAAAAATAAAAGAACTAAAAAGAAAAATACCTTGTTGTCTTGCATACAGTTTCTAAATATACACAAGTACATCAAAACAACTGAAAATTAATTTAAAGGTTTAACTGTAGAAGTTCATGTATATCAACGGCCAAGAAAGTGAGAAAGACTATCCAGGAGAAACTATTAAAACTTCCATACTAATATAGCAAGGCATACCTTTTCAAATTCTGCAACAATGTCCCCTCGTGTGTTCTTTTTCAATGACACAAACTTTTCCCGAGCCTAGCAATGAAGTTATGTTTCAAATGAAAATAAAGAGTCGTGGAAAATTTACATTTACAT
>NW_019659264.1:0-328 GCF_002806865.2 Cucurbita pepo subsp. pepo
GCAGCCTACGTGTGAAACAAACGTTAATTACATCAAATTCTTGGAATTCAATGGTTTGATAAGGACATCGTCGTGTTTCTTCACCTGAACTATGGCAATGTGCAAGAGAACTCCTCGGAGCCCAACAGCTACGGAGGCAGCCACCATCACGGCCGGACCAGTGATGAACCGAACCGCCATGGCGAAGGAAGCAACCGTGTTTCCACAAGCAATGATCTTAGGCTGCAAGGCCATGAACAACCCTACACAATACCAATTATATGTAACCATTCACAATTAACATGAACAACCCTACACGTTACTGTTCGAGTGGAAGAGAATCGATACC
>NW_019659265.1:0-328 GCF_002806865.2 Cucurbita pepo subsp. pepo
AAGATTTTCATCTTTCATTTTTATTCTATTTAGTTTTGTCAATTTCTTTTTAGCTATAATTGGAGATTTGAAGCCTAAAAATTGAGGTATGACATATTAGTATCAGAGTAGTGAATTTTAGGTCATGTAGACTTTTTCTTTGGGTAAAGAGTCATAAACCTTTTTATGATCAATTATACAATCTTACCCTATAGTGTAAGACCTCTATAAATTTGATTTATGTTTTTTTATAACGATTTATAGATATATGATTATGATAATTGTGAATGTTCGAGAAGAACTTCAGATGTATGAAACTACGCATTTCAGTACGAATCAGGCCATCGCC
>NW_019659266.1:0-328 GCF_002806865.2 Cucurbita pepo subsp. pepo
ATCATGGAGTTGATGTCATGCCATACCTCAAGAAAGTGGTAGGGACCCATATTGAGAATTTCAGATTTTCAAATGAACTAAAACACATTATATTATTGTCTAAACTATTATACCAAAATCTTATGGTGCAGTGGTTAGATTTGTGCAAATCTTATCTTCTCGAGTCAAACTGGTATCACAGTGGTTATAGACCAACAATGCAAGAATATATCGATAATGCGTGGCTTTCAGTAGCAGGACCAATTATGTTAGTATATTCATATGTTTTTGTATCACCTCAAATAACGAAGGTTGAGTTAGAGAGATTGACAGAATATCCCGACATAAT
>NW_019659267.1:0-328 GCF_002806865.2 Cucurbita pepo subsp. pepo
TTTGAATCAATAGGAAAAGGAAGAAGACGCCGAGAATAGGTTGGTGATTAAGTGAAGGAGAAAGGCTTTACCTTGTCTTTGAAGGTTAGGTAATATCGTCAAAGGAGTAAGTAGCTTCTCTTCCATTTTCTTCGTTTACTGTCTTTGAATAAATAGTATAAACTGGGAATCTTAGCTCTGTCTCCTTTCTGATTGACTTTATACTCTCTTTGTCACTGTTAAAGTCTTATGCGCGTGTTCAAGTATTCTTTTTCACTGTGTAAAGGTATTCTGAAGCATTCAATCAAGTTCACTCCTATACCTGTGTTCTTTTCATTCTCCTTAACTA
>NW_019659268.1:0-328 GCF_002806865.2 Cucurbita pepo subsp. pepo
TCTCCAAGAAGCTCATGGTGAGGTGTTCATCGTCTTCTCCGGTGAAGAACTCTCCCAATTCAATCTCCGACCACCCATCTTCTCTCTGTCGGACATCCCTAATTCCGTTGCTATCAAAATTGTCTCCCAAATCAGCAGCGAATAGCTTTATGGCTCTCTCCCTCCGATTCCCATAAAACAGAGACTCCATTTTAAGGTTGCTCTGTTCCTTGCGGCGCAGCCAAACAGAGCCTTGGGAGCTCTGCAACGCATCCCCCAATTGAACACAAACTTGGGCTGGCATCAAATCCAACCCATACCCTTTCTCTGAAATCTTCACCACAAGATA
>NW_019659269.1:0-328 GCF_002806865.2 Cucurbita pepo subsp. pepo
ATCCAATCCACTTAAGCCTCTACATTTCAACTCTTTCATCCCAAAGGTTAAAATCGTAATTTAGGTTATGTCATGAACCCGGCTTAAAAAGAAAACTTATGGACCCGGTCTGAGTTAAGATTTGATTCGTCGTTGCTCCTTCTCTGCTCACAGAAGTCAGAACTGGTTCGTCATCGGACGAGGGTTTTGGGTAACCAGCAGGAGACGGGTTGAATTGTGGAGCCATATTCGTTGAAAATGAAAGAAAATTAGTTTAGCTCATCTGTTTGGTTACTGAGGAATATCAGCAAAAATCCAGCTCTTCCTTGAAATCGAAGCATTTTTTTTT
>NW_019659270.1:0-328 GCF_002806865.2 Cucurbita pepo subsp. pepo
GATTTGATCCAAGTGTTCAAGTTTAGTGAATATCCTTCTTACACTTGTCATTATATGGGACTTTTGTTTTTTTTTCGAAAAATATATAATAAATTTTTTTATTTCTTCTATTTCAACCACTATTTCGAACGTAGAAGGAAATGCATCGTGTTGAGACTGAACTTAGGGATGATCAACCTACAGAGTGTAAAAATAACAGATTAAACTGATGCAGTAAGTAAACTTACAATTCGAACGCTTACAGATTGTTTGATACTTGAACAACGTTCTCTATGACCCTGTTTACGTAGAGTTTATCAGACATGTCAGGCATGTAGTGACGTCTCTG
>NW_019659271.1:0-328 GCF_002806865.2 Cucurbita pepo subsp. pepo
ACATGTTTACTTCCATTGTGGGTAATGTATTTGGATTCAAGTCTCTGCGTGCTCTACGTCTGGAGGATTTACGAATCCCTACTGCTTATGTTAAAACTTTCCAAGGCCCGCCTCATGGTATCCAGATTGAAAGAGATAAATTGAACAAGTATGGTTGCCCTCTCTATTGGGATGTACTATTTTACCAAAATTGGGATTATCCGCTAAGAATTATGGTAGAGAAGTTTATGAATGTCTACACGGTGGACTTGATTTTACCAAAGATGATGAAAACGTGAATTTCCAATCATTTATGCGTTGGAGAGACCGTTTCCTATTTTGTGCGGAA
>NW_019659272.1:0-328 GCF_002806865.2 Cucurbita pepo subsp. pepo
TGGCGGACAAGGCGCATCACAGAGATTTCCCTCTTGATTTGATCGATCAACCCACCACGCAGCACTTTCTCTTTATCAATAATCTTAATCGCCACGCTCTGGCCTGACTTGAGATTACGAGCATGGTAGACTTTGGCGAAAGTTCCCTGTCCAAGAAGCCTCCCAAGCTCATATCTTTGCATTAAAATGGTACCCTTTTTCTCCATTTACAAGGAGAAGAAGAGAAACACGAAGAAAAAAAAGAAAAAAGAAAAAAACACAAAACAAAAAACAGGGGAAAACAGGGGGAAAACAGGGGAAAAACAGAGATACAGAAAGAGGAAAGAAG
>NW_019659273.1:0-328 GCF_002806865.2 Cucurbita pepo subsp. pepo
AACACTTTTAACGACAACTCGTTTTCAAATTGTTCATCGTCCGTTTAAAAAAAAAAAATAATAATAATAAATATTTTTTTTAAAAGAAAAATACATTTTATAAATACATAAATAAAAATAAAAGAAAATCTAAGAAAGGTTTTCCCAAAGAAGGCTACCATTGTCCTCATTGTAAAGCCAAACTTTGTTGTTTATATCACATGATTCAAGAAAAATTAAATATAGAATAAACCTTTTTTTTTTCTCGAGAGCGTTCTCCTACCAACCTGCTATTTATTCTTGAAAATGAGAATTTTAAATAAGAACAGATGAAAGAATATTTGTACGA
>NW_019659274.1:0-328 GCF_002806865.2 Cucurbita pepo subsp. pepo
ATTAGTAGAACAATAAAGCAGACTACTATAATTACCATCTGAAACTTCTGCAACCGAGTTTGAATTAGTTTCAGCATCAATTGCACTCTGAATCAGCCCTTTCCCTTTCCACTCTAAACTCTTCAAAAGTAGTTCCTCCTCCTTTTCCATTTCTACTTCAGCCTCTTCACTAATCTCATGATCAAATCCCAAAAGATGCAACAATCCATGCACCTGTACAAACCCCATGCAATGATGAATTTCCTTTGCTTAGTTGAATTCTTGATAGTAAAACTTTCTCAGGAGGCTAGAAAAGAAAAAAGATGGTTGTTTCAGTTCGGTTGCCTTT
>NW_019659275.1:0-328 GCF_002806865.2 Cucurbita pepo subsp. pepo
CATAGTGTTCGCACTGAAGACATGGCGGCATTATCTTTATGGTGAGAGAATTCAAGTGTACACATACACCACAAGAGCCTTAAATACTTGTTCACCCAAAAGGAGTTGAATATGAGACAAAGGAGGTGGCTCGAGCTAGTAAAAGACTACGATGTAGAGATCTTATATCATCCTGGCAAGGCAAACGTGGTACCTGATGCCTTAAGTAGGAAGTCAGCTCACACTTTTGCGTTGGTCACCCAATAGAGCAAACTTCAAGATGAGATCTTATATCATTGATGCACAGCCTACAGATGCACAACTCCGCAAGGTTTGTGACACCCAAAAG
>NW_019659276.1:0-328 GCF_002806865.2 Cucurbita pepo subsp. pepo
AAATTCTCCAATATTCTTATTATTAAACAATAAACAATAAATAAATAAATAAATACAAAATAAATCTTTATAATATTAAATATTAAATTTTTATTTTTAAATTTCCTAACTATTTTCAACTTAATTTTTTAAAACAAAATAAAAATTATTATCAAGTGAAATAATCATTACTAATAATATATTATTTATATAAAATTTTTATTACCAATAAAAATACTTACGATTTATTTATTGCATGTTTTTTTTAATTATTTCTCTTATTTTTTCATGTTTTTTTTTAATATTCAATTTTTTTTTTCATTTAAATTTCTTTATGAATAAAATCAGC
>NW_019659277.1:0-328 GCF_002806865.2 Cucurbita pepo subsp. pepo
AATTCGGAGATTGCATTATTCAACGCGGGTTACCGCAAATCAGAAACCATCACAGCGAGATAACAAAATGGCATCTATGAGCTACTGCCTTTTCCGTAACACCTCTGGCGACTTTTCAAAGTGTCTGGAAAGGGTCGGAAACATGGGAAGCATTAATGAATTAAGCAAGGAAGAGCGAGATGCCGCCAGGCGAATGCGTGATGAAGCCGAGCAATATGTTGAATGGTTCGATCAGCTTGAAGTTGAAAGCCTGGACGATGAGGAACCTGAAGACGACGAAGAATAACAGCCGCCACTGAGCGGCTTTTTCACATCTGGAGGCACCATG
>NW_019659278.1:0-328 GCF_002806865.2 Cucurbita pepo subsp. pepo
AAGCAATGAAAGAGGTGAGAAAGTGGCGGTGGAAATGAAGAAGTGGTTGGCAGACATAACCCTGAATACCATATTCAAGATGGTGATTGGAAAGCGATTCTCCGCCATCCAACATGGTAATGAAAACTTCCCCAAGGCGTTGATAGATTTCTTTGGATTGTTCCATATATTCGTTCCTTCGGATTCGTTTCCGTTTCTGAGTTGGTTGGACTTGGGAGGACATGAGAAGACAATGAAGAAGACAGCCAAAGTAATCGATGAGGCGTTTCATAAATTCCTCCAACAACATCGGGAGAGAAGAAACGACGCCGAAGCGGAGACGGCGGAG
>NW_019659279.1:0-328 GCF_002806865.2 Cucurbita pepo subsp. pepo
CCACCAAATCGAGGAAGCTACGTGGGAACGAGAGGAGAAAAAAAGGAAAACTATCTCGAGTTGATCCACGAGTTCAAAACTTTCGAGGATGAAAGTTCTTTTTAGGGGTAGGTAATGTAATGGATCGGATAAAAAAAAAAAGAAAAAAGGTCGTCGGCAGAATCAAAAACGCTCGCACACGACCCACGAAGGGCGGCCGAAGGCTGGGATGCCACAGAACTCGACCCCGACCTTCAGCCACCCCAAACCGACCTACAAAATAGAGAAAAATGAAGAGGATCAGAAAAATCCAACGAAACTCCGGCGAGGCCAAACCATACAAAATCGA
>NW_019659280.1:0-328 GCF_002806865.2 Cucurbita pepo subsp. pepo
CATGCATTAACGAGTTGAGCTATGCTTAGGATATGTGTTCGTTATAGAATCGTGTAGAATTATACCAGATTCTTTCAACTGAGTACACCAGCTTTCTGAACTCTTTGGTCCATTTGTTTATCTGAACAGGTATATGACGTGACCAAATTCTTAGACGACCATCCTGGAGGTGATGATGTTTTGTTATCAGCCACAGGTATGCTATTTCAGCTTATAGAGTTTCAATCCTAACCCACTGTCCATAATTTGTACTTTTCGAAACAACAACACCTAACGTTTACACGGTGCGATCCCTCGATTTTTCTCGATCAGGAAAAGATGCAACGGA
>NW_019659281.1:0-328 GCF_002806865.2 Cucurbita pepo subsp. pepo
CTACAAAGAGGTGAAGAAGTGGATCTTTCACAGAATGAGGTTTTCAATCTAAATAAGCTGAAAATTGTGCAAGTTAAGAGTTCCGGATCTAGCATGACCTGATCCTGGTAGATTAGACCATTTATAGAGATGAATGCAGAATACTGGAATGTCGATAGTTTCCCATAGTAGCAAATGAAACTTTAAACGTTGTTTTCTGCAAGGATCATAATACATGATTGTATTCAATGTTCTACGCGATCATCATACAAAGCAAGAACGTGATTCAAAGAGGAAAACAAAGCCCCAAATTCAGGCATACTCAGGGAAATGTCCGATTGTCATTCAT
>NW_019659282.1:0-328 GCF_002806865.2 Cucurbita pepo subsp. pepo
AATCGGTGTAAGAAAACAACTCATCTACTTTTTTTATATGGAAACGAGTAATTTCATTACATGGTATTATGTTTTCAACTCATGGTCAAGTCCCAAAATGGAAAGCATATTGAATCTGTTAAAAGAATCATTCTCGCACATGCCCTCACAAGCAAAAATTCGTAACTCATTCATTGATTATCAAATTTATAAAGAGAGATTAAATATTTGTTGGTATAGTATTATACAAACTCATTGTATAAGATACCACCACTTACATGTCTCCACATAAACGATTTGGATCATATAATTTGTAACGATTATAAAGTATGTCGTATCAATAGTGTTA
>NW_019659284.1:0-328 GCF_002806865.2 Cucurbita pepo subsp. pepo
ATGCAAATTTCTTAAATACGTGAAATCCAGAGAAGCTGGGGAACTGATTTAGAAGATCAGTGATAAGTGTGAAATGCGCTGAAGCACAATAGCCTCAGTCTTGGAGGTGAGGGGTGAAATGAAAATGTGAAGCACACAATCTATACGCATACACACGTATAACATAAAGAGCCACCATGAAGCATGAGATAGTGAAAATAAAGGATTTCCTATTAAAGAAAAAACAAAGGTCAAGCTTTATGAGCCTTTCAACAACAAAATGGTCTACAAAACCACATTACTCAAACCTAAAAATTAAAACTTGGCCTCACAGAATAGGTTCCATCCC
>NW_019659286.1:0-328 GCF_002806865.2 Cucurbita pepo subsp. pepo
AAAAAAAAAAAAAAAAAAAAAAAAAAAAAAACTTTTAATCAGTACCATACCTAACGAAGAATAATTAATATTCTCAAATGGAACATCTAGGAACCAAGAAAGAAGTGTGTTTCCTATACTTTATAAAACATGTGACGTCCATCTAGAACAGAAGAAACATATTCTCTCTCTCTAATATCAATATCTCCTACTCATCTGTAGTTGTTATAATCATAAAAATCTATTAAAAAACAAGAAATGAAATTAAAGGAATAAACAGAGATTATAGATTTGATGTGGATTTCCAGAGAGGGAGTGCTAGAATGAACAAGAAATATGAACTTCGTAA
>NW_019659287.1:0-328 GCF_002806865.2 Cucurbita pepo subsp. pepo
CAAGCAGCTTGACCTTGTGAAAGAAAAGAAAGAACCTTTAACCTATTTACCCAGTGAAAGAATAGTGAAACCCGAGTGCAATCTGTCTCATTCATTTTTCCTTTCGTCTTGACTGACTGTAAACTCTCATTCTGGTTTCTTACAGGAGAGTAAGTGTGAAAGAAGGGACGGGAATAAATAGAGGTTCAGGAGAATAAGGAGTTGAGTATTGATCTTTTACAGTTCAAGAATAAATAGGGAATATCAGTTCAGGTAAAGGAGAAGGAATCTTTCGTCTTCACTTTCTAATTACCGAGTTCAAGAAAAGAGCTACTGAAACAGAATATGC
>NW_019659288.1:0-328 GCF_002806865.2 Cucurbita pepo subsp. pepo
CTCCAAATCATCAAATAGTGGATTGATATGTCATGAACGACGGTGTGTTCAAACAGTGGAGGAGCTAAGGAACGAGATACTAACCGAGGCTAATAACTCACAATTCTCTAAGCATCTAGGCAGTACTAAGATTTGAAACATTTCTAGTGGTGAAGTATGAAAAAAAGACAGCTGAATTCGTGAGTAAGTGCCTAGTGTGTCAACATGTAAAATCCCCTAGACAGACGAGGGTGAGACTGTTGCAACCCCTCAATATACCAAAATGGAAGCGGAAAAATATTGTTATAGACTTCACCGTAGGCCTACCTAAAACACTGAAAGGATATAC
>NW_019659289.1:0-328 GCF_002806865.2 Cucurbita pepo subsp. pepo
ATTCATGCAGCTGGAATTGCCAAGCATGGCGAGATTGATTATGAAGCTGTTGTGAAGCTAGCAGAGGTAATCCTGCTAGTTCTTCTTTATTAATTTCTTTCGAGTTGTTTCCACAATCTATGGATGTTTGAAACTCTCATTTGTCCAGGGCTTTAACGGAGCTGATTTGCGAAATGTGTGCACTGAAGCTGGAATGTCAGCTATCCGTGCCGAACGTGACTATGTCATCCACGAAGATTTCATGAAGGTAATCTTATTTTGTTTTCTCCAGCACTGTATAGCATACTCTTCCTCTGTTGAAATGAGATTAAATGGAATCCTACAGAGA
>NW_019659290.1:0-328 GCF_002806865.2 Cucurbita pepo subsp. pepo
CGAGTCGGTCCCTTTCGAGCAAGTCGAACAGTTCCGGTCCCAATCGAGTAAGTCCGTGTCTTGATTCAGTAATTTATTTCCATACTTTCAACAAATATTTTCAAAATTACTATATTTTTCCCGTAATAATGTCGTTTTCTCGTTATCGACGAATCAAATAAATGTCTTAAACTATTTGCATGAAGTGATGAGAATTTATTACGTAATACAATATACTCTACGCTACCATTTTAGCTTGAATTTTTTGGTGCATCCACGATCACGACATGAAAACATTGAATATAGTTTAATGTCTTTTTCATTTCCATGTCTCATTAATATTTTACGT
>NW_019659291.1:0-328 GCF_002806865.2 Cucurbita pepo subsp. pepo
TTTTTAAAAAAATAATAATAAAATTATTTTAAAATTTATTGAAATTTCATTTTCTCGAATCAATTCGGAGAATATAAAATCAATTTTAAAAAATAAGGACTAAAATAATATTTGACACGAACAAAATTTAGTAATAGTAAGTGAAGCATTGTTCGTTTTTTTATTGTTACTTTCTTCCGAGACATAAACTATTATTTTTTTAATACTAAACGGTTTTATTTAAGATATAGGAGAATAAATTAAAAATATAATAAATACTTCCATAGGTACTTTTAATAATTTTATTATATTAATTAGTTTATTTTTATTAAATAAAATTATTAAAATA
>NW_019659292.1:0-328 GCF_002806865.2 Cucurbita pepo subsp. pepo
TTGTGAGATTTCACATCGGTTGGAGATAACAACAAAATATTGCTTGTAAGAGTGGAAACCTCTCACATCGGTTGGAGATAACAACAAAACATTTCTTGTAAGAGTGGAAATCTCCCCCTAGGAGATGCGTTTAAAACCGTGAGGCTGTCAGTGATACATAATGGGCTAAAGCGAACAATATCTACTAGGGTGGGCTCAGATTGTTATAAATGGTATTTGAGCCAGACAACGGGCAGAGTGCCAGCTAGGATGCTGGCCCTCAAGGGAGGTGGATTGTGAAATTCTAAATCGGTTGGAGAGGGGAATGAAGCATTTATTGTAAGGGTGT
>NW_019659293.1:0-328 GCF_002806865.2 Cucurbita pepo subsp. pepo
TCCCGCAAGTTAGATGCAGAGAATGAGAGCTGCGATTAGAGAAGGAGAAGAAATAGGAGGATGAAACGAGTTAGATGGGTGTAAATTAGATGAAATTAAGAACAAGTAACAACAGAGGAAGCAAGCATGAGTAGGTGTCCAGAGAGAGAGAGAGCAAAAGCAAAAACAAGGTCGATGCAGAAGAAGAATCGGCGGAATCCGTACAGTGCAAAACTTAATATGTATACTCGAGAAGAGAATAGAACCCACATGGGAATAGCAACAGAAGAGAAAGGGAAGGGTGAAGGAAAAGCTGTGGTGTAGCCAGAAGTAATTGAAAGAAGTAGGT
>NW_019659294.1:0-328 GCF_002806865.2 Cucurbita pepo subsp. pepo
GGTAGCAAACTAGCTAGACTCCGACAATTCCAACATTTTAATTTAATGTGACTCAACAAAAATAATAAAGGTGAAAAGTCAGAAATAACCCTAACCACACGAAAGTTTGAAATTTAGGGTTTTTGGTATATCAATTGATATACGTATGTCAACGTAATTGATCTACTTCTTTTTCGATAGATCAAGAATATCATTGACATACTTATATCTTATCAACATACTTTATTTAGAATGTAACTTCGATTTCTTAATATTTTTTTACATAGTCATGAAAGATTTTAAAAGATACCGTGAAAGACAACAAACGAATTTGCAATTTATAGATTGA
>NW_019659295.1:0-328 GCF_002806865.2 Cucurbita pepo subsp. pepo
AAACCCTAAACCCTAAACCCTAAAATAAGCCAATTTTATAATAAAATAACGATACACACATAGTAGGAACTTGATTTGTTTTAAACTATAGTTTAATTAAAGTATTCCCTAAATGTGTATTACAATATATTGGTTTAGTAAGGAACATAATGGGACCCTCTCTTTTAAACCAACTTAATAACATTATTAATTCTTTTAATTAGGACCATTAAATTAAAGGCATGGTCTTTCACATGCTTACACTTAAAATCATTTCATTAAAATTAACAATTTTAATTAAAGGAATCAGATCCATAGCCTTTTCTTTCAATAATAATGCTTCATTTTT
>NW_019659296.1:0-328 GCF_002806865.2 Cucurbita pepo subsp. pepo
GAGGGTAAATATGTAATTCCGCATCCCTCCCATTGGGCGTCGGCTAATAAAATCAACCGACACATCGTATAAAAATCATGGTATTTTAATAATAAATAATGATATTAATAAGAAAAACTTACGACATGACGAAGAAGACGTGAAGAGATTATGAGAAAAGCAGCGATAGAGATCGAAACGGAAACGGAAAAAATGGCGAAACGGAGTTGAGCTACAGGCTTTCTAACCGTGCCACACATTAAATTAAATAATGAAGCAAAGAATTTAAACCAAAATTTTTATTGTTGTTATATGCATAATGTTTTTGAAATTTATACACGAATGGGGC
>NW_019659297.1:0-328 GCF_002806865.2 Cucurbita pepo subsp. pepo
TTGAATTATTTAATAATAATGGATGGAATTCTCAAAATAATAATTAATAAAATAATGATGGATCAAATTCTTAGTAATATAAAACATTTTAAAGTATATTATTATTATTATTATTTAATGATTAAATTTGGCACATGATGATGTCGACATTTCGTGAGTTGATATGATTAAGAGATCAAATAAAAAAATGTATATTTTATTAATATAAATAGTATACTCACGATTGCTCTCATTCAGATGTGGTCTCGGTTCATTCATGTTGTTGTCTTTTACATAGTCACTATAAGTTTTGGAAGGAAGTCATAAAGACCTTTTTGACGAACGACAA
>NW_019659298.1:0-328 GCF_002806865.2 Cucurbita pepo subsp. pepo
GGTTCAACATCGTGACGAGCAAAAGTACACCGGTACTCATTCGTTACATCAATCAATATGCAATATTTTCACATTGCCTGAGCCTTCTCCATTTACAAGTTTTGAAGTCATCGATCGAAGAAGCGCGTAATAACGGGAAAAGGAAGTCAATCGCAGCGACAACAAAGAAATTGTGGTATAAAGTTGGCGGGACTCGTAACATCAGATTTCATTGTAGATTTGGCAACACATTGAGGTAAGTTTTGGTCTAATTTGCTGATTTAGAATTTCAGATTGATAGATGCTGCTAGTTTGAGCTGGATCCATATAAAATCATATGATATTAGGG
>NW_019659299.1:0-328 GCF_002806865.2 Cucurbita pepo subsp. pepo
TCCCTTCTTTCCCGAGTTTATTTACTGTTCAAGAGTGAAAGTAAGAAAGGATCAAAAGCAGTTCTAGAAGATGTAGGTCAAGGAATAGTAGAGTCAAAGCTGAATGAGTAAGTAGTTCAGGCAATGAAATTGTTCAACCGATAGGTGAAGGAGTCTCCCTTCTTTCTTTGTTCAGGTTCAGTAGTGAAGGTCATATCGGAAAAGAAAAGGAGATTCTCATACAGCNTGCCTTCCTGTAAATTCTCAATAATCTTGTTTTGCTTTCGGCTGGCTTTGTTTACAGTTCAAGATTTCATTCATTGTTTGAATAGGTTCCGTTCGGGTTCTT
>NW_019659300.1:0-328 GCF_002806865.2 Cucurbita pepo subsp. pepo
GTGGGTCGACTCACCATGGTCGTGGACCATTGAATTATTTACATTAATTAAATCATTTATTTCGTGTGTAACAAAAGCTGGAATAGCTCAGTTGGTTAGAGCGTGTGGCTGTTAACCACAAGGTCGGAGGTTCAAGCCCTCNTTTATTCACCCAAGTTTTTGTTAATTTTATATTCAGGTTTTTAGTACAGAAAATGAAATAAATTATCTATATACGTCATGAAACCACTTAATTCTAACACTTCCGCTAAGATTTTGAGGTCACTTGAATGGAATAGGATTAAAGAAAAAAAAAATGAAGCCACATCTCACAAACAAAGTATACATT
>NW_019659301.1:0-328 GCF_002806865.2 Cucurbita pepo subsp. pepo
TTTTTTTTTTTTTTTTTTTTTTTTTTTTTTTTAAATATACTCGTACGTACATTCTGGTTGATAGGAAGAATTAAAAGATAATGACTTTTCCCTAGTTTTGTAAAATTTAGCACTCTATCTTGACATAAGAACATTTTCTGTTTCAGATTGCAGCAGCTTGGAAACCTGTGATAAAGAGACTGGGACTCTGGAAATCCATCCGCTCAATCGCTCGTCTGTATGATGCCGGGATGGGGATGCTTGTCTTTATCCCCATTGCATTTCTTTCGTGGTTTCCATTTGTATCAACATTCCAAACTCGTCTTATGTTCAACCAGGCTTTCAGTCG
>NW_019659302.1:0-328 GCF_002806865.2 Cucurbita pepo subsp. pepo
CCCTCTGCTGCTGATCTCCTGAACCTCGGGCGCCTGAACTAATATAGAATGGTAAAGACCTATCTAGGATGAAAACATGTAAAAGGGGTTTGGAATGGGCATACAACCATGGACAACACGTACTGGACAAGCAAGACTGGGATATCTGTCATGTAGCCATTGACAACATGCATTGGACATGCATGACCGTGACATCCTCCCCCCAGTCAATAATTTTAATTTGGTTCGATGAAATTATAAAAATATATGAGTAAAAATTGTGAGAATACTAAAGAGTNGAGAATACTAAAGAGTAAAATTTGTGATATTTAAGGTTATTGACACGTGT
>NW_019659303.1:0-328 GCF_002806865.2 Cucurbita pepo subsp. pepo
CTCTTTCCTTGCTGGCTTAACTCTTTTCTTCGTTCTCTTCTTTGTCTGCGTAACCTGTATTGTCTTTGTCTGTCTTACCTGCTTGCTCTGTCTGCTCCTTCCCTTCCTGCGTAACTACTCTCTTTCTCTGTCTTTCCTTTCGTTGTCTTCTCTGTCTGCTTGTTCCTTCCTGGTTGCTTTGCGCTTTGCGCTTTCTTTTCTCTCTNACTCTCTCCTCTGCTCTCATCTCTTTTCTTCTCTTCGTTCGTTCTCTTCATTCTCTCTCTTCTTTTGTTCTTTTCTCTGTCTGTGCGTAACCTGTCTTGTCTTTCTTTGTCTGTTTGACTTA
>NW_019659305.1:0-328 GCF_002806865.2 Cucurbita pepo subsp. pepo
TATCTGTGATCATCTTTTCAGGAATTTAATGAGTGAGTGTTTAAGGGTTGATCTTCTTCTTGTTCTTCTTCTTCCTTTTGATCTTCTTGAACTTGTTCTGAATTTTTTTGGATTCTTGTGTTTGATTCTGAAATCTGTAGTCTGTGACATGCAGTTTCTTTTTCCATGGATTGTTGTTTGGNTGTAATATGTTGATGATTTGAGCTCCACTCTTTATGTGAGATCCTGCCTCGGTTGGGTAGGAGAACGAAACATTCTTTGTAAGGATGTGGAAACCGCTCCCTATTAGATGCGTTTTAAAAACTTTGAGGGGAAGCCCGAAAGGAAA
>NW_019659306.1:0-328 GCF_002806865.2 Cucurbita pepo subsp. pepo
TGATGATTTAATATTTACTGGCAATAATGAAGAAATGTTTGGATTTTTTAACAAGAGCATGATGAAGGAATTTAAAATGACAGATCTTGGTTTGATGAGATATTTTCTTGGAGTAGAAGTTACTCAAACTCCCGCAGGTAACTTTATCTGTCAGAAAAAATATGCTCAAGAATTACTTGAAAGATTTAAATTGGATGAGTGCACATTTGGAACTCCATCAGAATTGGGTTTGAAGTTGCACNAGACCAGACATCATGTATGCGGTTAGTATGATAAGTTGTTACATAGAGCATCCAACGGAAAAACATCTCAATGCAGCAAGAAGGAT
>NW_019659307.1:0-328 GCF_002806865.2 Cucurbita pepo subsp. pepo
AATCAACCTCAACATGCTTCGTCTGTCGATGAAAGATTGGATTGGCAGACAGATAGGTGGCACCAATGTTGTCACACAACAGGCTAGGCGCTTTCGCTTACGAGATCCCGAGCTCATGCAAGAAGACTTGGATCCAGATTAATTCGACAGTGGCATCAGCAATCGCCTTATATTCGGCCTCCGTACTAGAATGAGAAACTGTCATTTGTTTCCTTGAACTCCAGGNTCTCTAGTGCTTCGATGATCATCAGGATTCCCGACCCATCAGTATCCGGAAAGGCACTCAACAAATTAGTGCTGGACTTCGTAAGACACAAGCCCATATGAG
>NW_019659308.1:0-328 GCF_002806865.2 Cucurbita pepo subsp. pepo
TTAGTTCTGTTCTTATTAACACTTAATTCTTGAGATCTTCTCTTTTGAGGTCTTCAAATTCCATATTATTGAGATTCAATTCTTTTGTTGCCGATATAAAACAGACGCATAAACCGATTTCAGAACACGAACAAGTATGATCTCCACAGTCAGCAGAGGTGTTGCATGCGATTTGTTTTAGAAGGCTTCTCATTATTACCAGTGGCGGCATCCCTTCAACTTCAACTGTAATAATATTTAAACACTTAACATTATGTNTAGAAGGCTTCTGTCACGACCCGATTTTGGAGGCTTCGAAGAATCGAGCTCGTGACTAAAAGGACGAAAT
>NW_019659309.1:0-328 GCF_002806865.2 Cucurbita pepo subsp. pepo
CGTCCTGCAAAAGAAAAATAGTGAGAGAAAAGGGTTAGAGAGAGGAGGAAGAATGAACGGCCGAAAGACTCATCGAAAACTACTGTCGGAGTCTACTCCGATCAAGATCATGATGCAAGGAGCCTTTCTTGGAAGGGAAAAGAGAATGCGGGTGGCCGGAGTCCCATTTTCATCAAGAAATCAGANCGGGTGGCCGGAGTCCCATTTTCATCAAGAAATCAGAAAAATCCGCGAGGTAAGATCTTGAACGTTTTCTTAGATCTACAGTTTTTCTTTGTGAATCAAGCTCTGAAATCTTGATACATTCATTTAGGAACAACTCTCTACA
>NW_019659310.1:0-328 GCF_002806865.2 Cucurbita pepo subsp. pepo
ACCAACGAAATCGGTATCAAAAACGGGGTTAGGGTGAAGGACAGGCTCGGGAACGGGAAAAAAAAGGAAAAAAGGACGTCGGGACGACGTTGTCGAAGAGAGAGAGAGACCGCCGGAAAATCGCGCAGGCAGTCGGGCGAAGAGGACGAAGTCCGACCCGCGATCTGGATCCGGAAACTCGAACCGAACCCCATACCTTCGATCAGCCCAGAACCCACGTTACCCGCAGCCCTNGAACCGAACCCCATACCTTCGATCAGCCCAGAACCCACGTTACCCGCAGCCCTAACACCCGACCTTCAATCGCAAGCCGGCCCATCAACCCGCG
>NW_019659311.1:0-328 GCF_002806865.2 Cucurbita pepo subsp. pepo
TAACACAATGGAGTGTATAAAGTAAAGGAGATCCTAATATATCAAAGAAAAACCTCTCTTGATAAATCATCTAGAAAAGGAGATCTTCTAACACGATTACGTCAAGAAAAAAGATATCTCAAATATGAGTTTTCATAATAACAAAGCANTAGTAAATCTACATTTTTTTGTTTGATCAATGGATACATTCTTGGTGACTGAATTTGTTGAGGAGAGAGATAGTTGGGAGACTGATAAGATGTTAGTGAGAGCTGTTTGGATAAGATTGCTATTTTTTATTTTATTTATTTATTTTTTTTTCTTCTACTATTGTTATAATCCTTTTGAT
>NW_019659312.1:0-328 GCF_002806865.2 Cucurbita pepo subsp. pepo
CCTCTTCTTTTGAAATCCTCTTTGTAAATACGTCGAGGTTTACCGGTTTGAGTATTGGGATTGACTCATCGACTTTTGGTACAGAGCTGCCTGCATGTTCTTGCAGAGTACCAGAATTTTTTGAGATTTTCCCCTCGATACTCTCAAGCTGGGTGGAGATCGTGGATAAAATCTTATTTGAATAATTATTTTGATGCTGGATATTCTTGATATCTTTTAGGGTCGGATTGCCCTTTTCTAGTCCTTCTGGGATAGTTTTGAAAGGACTAGGTTNTGATGTTTTGAACATACTTCGCCTTTTCTGGTAGTCTTCCAGCTTCTTTGAGTC
>NW_019659313.1:0-328 GCF_002806865.2 Cucurbita pepo subsp. pepo
CAGAGAACAGTAGTGAAACCCGAGCGAGGGGACAGTTCCTTCAATCAAACACCTTTTACCTCGGGGAGTTCCGGAAGTAGTGATTGGATTGAGTTGAGTTTACCTTGTTCAAGAATAGTGAATGAGCGAAGCCCTGAGACCGATAGGGAGAGGAGTGAAAGTCTGGTTCTTCACTTTACCTTCCTTGTAAAAGAGTGAAATCAGTAGGAGCTTGAGAGAGAGTCTCCNTTCAGTAGTTCAGGAATCCTAAATTTCGTCTTGACTCTACCTTCTCTTCTAGAACAAATAGTAAAGGAGAAGAAAGATAAAGGAGTAGATACGTGATTGA
>NW_019659314.1:0-328 GCF_002806865.2 Cucurbita pepo subsp. pepo
GGCAACGTGTAATACGTTGTGCCCGACAAAGCCAGGCCCAGGGGGTACGTATATGAGCCCGCATGGTGGGTCCATGTACACTTACATGGGCCATGTGTGAAGGAGTACCACACATCCAACCCTACCTGGAATAGAAAAGCGCCCAAGGCTATGTAAAGTTTATGAAAAGTTAGGTCCCTCTCATATGTTGCATGTGTTTGCATTCCTAACCCCAACCGTGGGGTGACTTACNGGCGCCAATGTACGGTTGACGGCGAAGGTGAGGACACCATGGAAGTTGGAGAGGTGATATTTTTAGGAGTTTATTTAAATTATAGCATTAAGTATT
>NW_019659315.1:0-328 GCF_002806865.2 Cucurbita pepo subsp. pepo
ACTACAAGACAGCCCGACGATTTGTGCTGGGGTTAGATACGAAGATTCATAACACGGTTGAGGCGATTGCGCCTACCACGTACGCTGTCACCTTGAGAGCAGCTAAGTCTATGGAAGGACTTGATAGTTCGCATGAAACCCCTTCATCGTTAGTGGGACAAAAATGTCGTCACGAACATGAAAACGAATTAGATGGCAAGCCTAAGTGTAATAAGTGTGGGAAAAATCACTGGGGTAAGTGTTTAGGTCACATTAGAGCCTGTTTTCGGTGTGGAAAGGAGGNAAAAAAAAACTAGTAGGGGAAGTTACGTAATGGGAACAAGTGGAT
>NW_019659316.1:0-328 GCF_002806865.2 Cucurbita pepo subsp. pepo
GTCGTTGTCTCCCTGATCACTCATTCAACGACACCTCGCGCCCGTCATCACGACGTCGGCCTATTCATGGTGGTGATGGAGATGCCGGCACTTGGCAGCGGCGTAGAGGAGTGAGCGAGCCTGCTCGGGATGGAGGACCCCACGATGTGCTTATTTTTCGCACTTTGCATATTCTTCTACTCGAACCTAAAACCTGTGTGTTGTTAGGTCGACACTCTAACCACTTGAGCTATTCAACTTGATTGTTGATAGAATGGCTCCTCCGCAATGATATCCACCGATGGNTAGGAAATCCTTTATTTTCGGTGAGAGGAAATTGTCGACAACA
>NW_019659317.1:0-328 GCF_002806865.2 Cucurbita pepo subsp. pepo
AAAGACTCGTACGTGATATTTCCAAGATCTCTGCAGCGCCTACACAGTTAACCAAGGAGGGAAAACCCTTTGATTGAATACCAGTAGGCAGAGAGAGTTTCCAGGAACTTAAGCAAAGGTTGGTGACTGCAGCAGTTCAAGATGGGCTAGACAACTTTGTAACGTATTTTTTTCTTAATAATTGTATTTCCCATTGGAAATATTTTTAATTTTGTACTCTTGGTTTCTTTTTTTTTTTTTTATTAATTTGAAACAAAACTTTTCTCTATTTTGTTTTAATTNTTTCTTAATAATTGTATTTCCCATTGGAAATATTTTTAATTTTGTA
>NW_019659318.1:0-328 GCF_002806865.2 Cucurbita pepo subsp. pepo
AACCTCGTAAGCTTAACTTATGTAACAATCCAATCCCACTGTTGCTATCAGATATTGTCATCGTTGAACTTTCCCTTACGTATTTCTCGTCAAGGTTTTAAAACACGTCTGTAAGAGGGAGGTTACCATACTTTTTTGTTTTCCTCTCCAATCAATGTGAGATCTTACATAGAAAAAAGTTGGTGACAGTTTGGTTATATTGATTTTTTTTTTTTCTCAGGCTTAAAGAATGGTAGATGACTATACGTTTCCTACTTGTATTTTTTTTTNAGCTACAATACGGTAATATATGTTTGTGATTGTTAGTGTGTGGGCACTAAATTCAATC
>NW_019659319.1:0-328 GCF_002806865.2 Cucurbita pepo subsp. pepo
TCTTAGTTCAATTCTAGAAAGAACAACATTCGATAAAAATGAGTAACGTCTCGAACCCAGAATTCAGATCATACTGATATTCTTTCGCGGTGTGACCACGCTACTTGATTGTATAAATAACCCATTACGTATCGCTGTAATGCGTCTATTATGAAGAAANTTCGTTTCCCTCTTCAACCGATGTGGAGGATTTCACACTCAAGTTTGAATATAATATTGTTTCATTCATGTATCTCTCTTTTACACGGACATGGTCAACACATAAGCTTTTTCATTTAAATTTATGTGATAAAAAGATCATTTTTTTACCACATAAGTGTCAAATTTA
>NW_019659320.1:0-328 GCF_002806865.2 Cucurbita pepo subsp. pepo
GAAAATCAAAGGCAAAAGCTTGCCTATTTGCCGCTGTATCTAAAATGATCTTCATGCGAATAATGTCCCTCAAAATAACAAAAGAAATCTAGGATTATCTCAAGGCTGAATATGAAGAAGATGAGAGGATTCGTGGAATGAATGTCCTGAATTTGATCAGGGATTTCGAGTTGCAGAAGATGAAGGAGACAGAGTCGGTAAAAGAGTACTCTGANGGTATTAAATTATTTCAGGATCGTTGAAAAGCTGCTAGTCACACTTCTAGAGAAGTTTGAAGCCACCATTAATACTCTCGAGAACACCAAAGACTTGTCAAAGATTTCTCTTA
>NW_019659321.1:0-328 GCF_002806865.2 Cucurbita pepo subsp. pepo
TAAATAATTGAAAAGGAGATCTAACCTAACTTTTCTATGTCTGGCAAAACATAAAAGAAAAAGAGATCTAACTTACACATTACTTCTCCATCTCTTTCCATTCCTATTAAATCTGGTTGAAGTGAAGCTCTCCCAAAATCTGTGATCTTTCCTCTATTTCTTTCTCTGATTTTTCCCTTCTCAAAATCTGCCATTTTTTTTGTTTCGGTTTCGTATCATTTTGCAGTTGTAGGAGGTGTCGGGGAGATATTTGGGGAAGGTGGAGAGAGAGATAATTTACNGTTTCGGTTTCGTATCATTTTGCAGTTGTAGGAGGTGTCGGGGAGAT
>NW_019659322.1:0-328 GCF_002806865.2 Cucurbita pepo subsp. pepo
AATTTATTTTCATAATTTTCTCTTGTCATAATATTTTTTTTATCCCGAGAATCCTTCAAGTCATCCTCTTATTCTCTAGGTACCTCCATTTGTGGTGCATATCACCTGAGTCTTCAAGGGAAGATCATAAATTTCTTCTACTCCTCTCTTATTTGCAGAAAATTTATCATCATGCTTACATGTAGAAAATTCTTGTAATGTAGTCCTCTGTGTTTGAACCTTTTNTAGGCCTGTCTCTAGGTTTATTTCATTGATAAGTTTGAAGTCTCATTTCTCTTATGCCCTGATTTTCTTCCTCTAGGCCTCCTTGGTTGAGATGATAAGTCTG
>NW_019659323.1:0-328 GCF_002806865.2 Cucurbita pepo subsp. pepo
TCTTATTTCAGTTCAGAGGAAGAAAACGATGATACGGTCAGCGATGATACGGTCAGTTCAAAGTCAACTCAAAAGTTGACCTTTTCTCGAGTTTTCTCAGTAGATCTTATTTTATGAAATGTTGTATGAATCCTATGAATCCTTTTCCCGGGAGGTTATATAAGGTAATGAAGTTTTGGAGTAAGTGGGTATCCCTAAAGTAATAGATTCCCCAGATGTACCCTTGGTCGCTATTCCTAAGAACTTATAAGTTCCAAGCTTGACCCAAGACATTATGCATANACCATGATTTGCTAGCAGGATGCCACAATTATGACAACGCCACCTA
>NW_019659324.1:0-328 GCF_002806865.2 Cucurbita pepo subsp. pepo
ATGCTGAGAGAAAACATGGTCATATGACTGAGACTGGCTTGTTTCTTCTCTTTCTCTCATCTTTCTCATCTTTTTTGGGTTGATGCCTTCAGCACTGCAGCTTATATTATCCACCGGTTGCTACTCCACTTCTTGGAGGTAAGTCACACTTTGAACTCCTCTATCAACCGGTTGTCGTGTTTATCCTTACTTGCGTGATTATATGCCTAATTAACAAGCTTTCTCCCCGCAGCATTCCTTGTATTTTTTTGGATTATAATCCTGCTCATAAAGGGTTCCANACTACTAAAGCTATATATCACCCGCCATGCTCAATTTGATGAAACTC
>NW_019659325.1:0-328 GCF_002806865.2 Cucurbita pepo subsp. pepo
AACACCAGGAAAGCTACTGTAGAGTTGACTATCCTTTTATATACACAAGGTTCGTCAACATTAGGTTTATAGCCATAAGATTTGATCGCAGTATCAAACTTTATATTCCAGGATCGAGATGCTTGCGTCAACCCGTAAATGGATCTTTTAAGCTTGCAAATCCTTTGCTCGTGATCCTGTTCAATGAACACCTCTGGTTGAGCCATATAGGTATTCTCTTCAAGATTGCAGTTTAGAAAGGCTGTCTTAACATCTATTTGCCAAATTTCATAATCATAANTAGTTGTATCTACTCTTTTATACAATAGTAACTATGGAATTATAAGAT
>NW_019659326.1:0-328 GCF_002806865.2 Cucurbita pepo subsp. pepo
CACGGTCCAATCGAGCCGGCCTGCAACCCAAAAAAAACTTTTGGCCCAACGATAGTCTTGGCCCAATAGCCTCCGTAGCCTGCGACTCGGATCACGACCCGAACCGGACTACGACCCGCGCTTCGACCCAACGCTACCGCACGACGTGGCTCTCTCTGCTGTTGCCNTGCAAGCGGTCCCTCGGCTCGGCTCGGCGCAAATGGCTCGAGCTCCCTCCGGCGGCTTCCAGAGGCTGTTCGGCTTGGCTCACCTGTTTTCAGCCTGGTTTCCACTGTATTGACACTCTCGGATCTGTTTTCGGCCTCGATTAAGGTATCTGAGGCCGTTT
>NW_019659327.1:0-328 GCF_002806865.2 Cucurbita pepo subsp. pepo
CTTTCCCATCAGCTAAACGAGATGTCCTGCACCACGATTTAGCAGTAGGATTACATGATTACGACGACACCACTCATGTGTTCATGGGGAGAAAATTGAAGGTTATTTTAGCGGAAGGTTTTCAGGATCAGTATATGATACATGACACGATGACCTCTAAGTTCTAAGATCCTGAAAACATAACAAGAAGTAATATCCTAGCTTAAGGTCGCGATTAAGAACCTACGAGTAGGCTACTTACTAAGTTTTACTCACTCCATGTTTATCATTTTTTNGACTTTGGAGTTTGGTCCATGGACTAACCTCTATTTTTAATCTAGTATTTTTT
>NW_019659328.1:0-328 GCF_002806865.2 Cucurbita pepo subsp. pepo
CCCAGCGTCCTTACTGGCACACAGCCTCGTGTCTACCCCCCCCTTTGGGGAACAGCAAGAAGGCTAACACATCGTCCGGTGTCTAGCTCTGATACCATTTGTAACGACCCAGATCCACCCCCAGCAGATATTGTCCTCTTTGGGCTTTCCCCTTCGGGCTTCCCCTCAAGACTTTAAAATGCGTATGCTAGGGGAAGGTTTCCACATCCTTATAAATGGTGATTTGTTTTCCTCCCCAACCCCCAACTANAACTGGGCCCATGGGATGACCCCTCATTCAGTGTTCAAAGTCTTTGAAGTGGCTTCCACGAAAAGTGTCTCCCCTTTG
>NW_019659329.1:0-328 GCF_002806865.2 Cucurbita pepo subsp. pepo
GTTCCATTCATTCTATCTTAGACGACCAGGGGTTACTCGAAGAGTCCGGCCCTGCAGGGCACTATTGGAGAGTTTCCTGAGGCCCGCCGCTTTCTCAATAGAAAAAATAGANAGAAACCCCTAGAAGTAAGGCCAGGTTAATTAATAAAGAAAGGGGAAGGTTCAGGCAATGGAATTGGGAAACCAACAGGGGAGGGGTGAAAGATCGAGACCGAACGNAACAGGGGAGGGGTGAAAGATCGAGACCGAACGGAGAGGGGCAGGCAATGGAATTGGAAAATGAAATTGAGTTTACGAGGTGAGGGAGCAAAGCCAGCCGTGAGACCTT
>NW_019659330.1:0-328 GCF_002806865.2 Cucurbita pepo subsp. pepo
AGCACGTACTTCAAACGTCCAAAATTAGGGTTTATGAATTAAGGTTCGATTTGTAGCACTCCGTTTCTTCGAAAATTCTATTCTAAATCATCAAGATTAATCTAATAATTCCCCACAAAACTTTTAGAAAACATCGACCGCGACTCGGTTTTTTTAGCATGGACATCAAACGTCCCAGACTAGGGTTTCCGAATTAGGGTTCCATTTGAAGCACTCCGTTTCTTCGAAATTCTATTCTAAATNAAAACGTCAACGTGACTCAGTTTTCGAAGCACGTACTTTAAACATCCCGTATTAGAGTTTCTGAATTAGGGGTCGATTTGAAGCA
>NW_019659331.1:0-328 GCF_002806865.2 Cucurbita pepo subsp. pepo
CGAGCCTAATCTAATCATTCCCTACAAAACTTTTAAAAAACAGCGACCGCGACTCGGTTTTTTTACCACAGACTTCAAACGTCCAAGATTAGGGTGTCCAATTTAGGGTTAGATTTGAAGCACTCCGTTTCTTCAATTTAGGGTTCGATTTGAAGCACTCTGTTTTTTTTATAGAAATTCTATTCTAAATAAGCAAGTCTAATCATTCACTACAAAAGTGTCGAGGANGATTTGAAGCACTCCGTTTCTTCAATTTAGGGTTCGATTTGAAGCACTCTGTTTTTTTTATAGAAATTCTATTCTAAATAAGCAAGTCTAATCATTCACT
>NW_019659332.1:0-327 GCF_002806865.2 Cucurbita pepo subsp. pepo
GTTTAGGGCAGTTACAAAATAGATGACTTGTTCACCAAACCCCTGCCTCGTTTGGCTAGTCTAACCATGTTTTTGAACTATCATTGAACAGGTTGATGTTATTGAATACAGTGAAATAACTACACTACTGTACAACGTATAGAACAAATCTTGTTGAAGTGTCCCACCTGACAAGACTAACACATAGAAACAAAATTTCCAAAACAATGATTCAAACATGTTTTGAAGCTCTTATAGATAAGAATCATCACAAGAAGCATGAGAAATTTGGATATCATTACCTACAGGAATGAATGTAAAATCTGCTATTCTTTTCTCTATGTTGCT
>NW_019659333.1:0-327 GCF_002806865.2 Cucurbita pepo subsp. pepo
TTTGGGCCATTTCTCTTTTGAACTAAGGAAAGCCGCTGAAATGAATGAGAGTTTATGCTTTCCCGGGATTTTAGTCTATTTTAGAGGTAATGTGAAAGGCAAGAGAGAGACTGAACTTAATAACTACTGACCTTCTTGAACAAGGTAAAGCTATGATATGATAATCACCTGAACCTGAACCTATTTATTTGAACTGTAAACGAAGAAGAAATCGAACTCCTTCCCTGATATTACCTGAATGACCGGATTGGATTGAATTGACGTATTCTCCTGCCTGTAAGAAGCTAGAATGAGACTGAACTACTGAACCTTCCGCTGAACCTCTAC
>NW_019659334.1:0-327 GCF_002806865.2 Cucurbita pepo subsp. pepo
CCCACAGACTAACAATCACACCATGATTAGTTCGGTTCTTGTTAGCACTTAATTCTTGAAATCATCTTCTTTTGAGTTCATCAAATTGCATATCATTGAGCGTCAGTTCTTTAGTTGCAAATTTAAAACAGACGCATAAATCGATATAAGAACACGAACGTATGATCTCCATAGTCAGTAGAGGTGTTGCATGCGATTTGTGTTAGAAGACTTCTTTTTTATACTAGTGGGGGTCCCTTCAACTTCAACTACAATAACATTCAAACACTTAACATTAAGTTTGAAATTTTCGAAATACTTTGAATGGTTTGGTGGAATGATGGTTGG
>NW_019659335.1:0-327 GCF_002806865.2 Cucurbita pepo subsp. pepo
GCTGCACATAATTTCATGTTAATGAGTTATAGGCCTCCTCAACTCAAGATGAAGCTAAATAAACTAGTTTGAATCAAAATTAGTTTGGAGGGAGAATTGCCCAAATTGTTCAAAGCTGGCTAGATTTCATTTTTTTTTCATTCTCAAATTTTTATTATTCATGACTTTTGTTTTTGTTAGGTTGGTTTGTTTTTATCTTTTTGGATTCTCTGTTTGAGTTGGTTTCATCATGTTTTAGGCACAAAAACTAGGTCATGAAACGACCCAATTTCATTAAAAATAGAGAAAAAAAAAAAAAGAATGACATTAAAAAAAAAATAAAAAAAT
>NW_019659336.1:0-327 GCF_002806865.2 Cucurbita pepo subsp. pepo
GCACTAGCCAGTGCATCCAAACCAGAAGGCTCGAGTTCTTGCGCAGACTTCTGGCTCTTCATGATTTTACGTTTCTTAAAATCTGAAATACACAGGGCATAAAGGATCAGACACGACATAATACATTTACCTAATAGACATTTTATTTCCAAAATATTTTTAGTTTCAAATGACAGCTCAATGAAATGCAGTAAAAGAAGGGGAAAATTAACGACATGGTGAATATCAACATCACAACCATTCCACTGATTACAACGAGTCTGATGTCAAGGGTAATTTGCAATATGACTATCTGCCTCTACACTTCTCGCATCTCAACTTACAAAA
>NW_019659337.1:0-327 GCF_002806865.2 Cucurbita pepo subsp. pepo
AAGAACACAATCAGAAAAACAATTTGAAAGAAAAGACAGAGAAATATTGTAAAATGAAAACAGAATTTGGAGAGAAGAATTGAGACATCACCCCACAGCCATAGCGAAGGAAAACTCCAAGTGGTGGAAGAAGAATTGCTAATATGATTTCTACAAAAGTTTCAGAACCCATAATTCTCTCTCTGTTTCTGTCTCAATGACAAAAAAATGAGGTTTTAAAGCTGAAGAAAGCTGCACCTTGAAGAAGAAAGAGAACCCAAAACTAGTTGTGGGGAGGTGGCAATAGTCTAAGGTTTTGGGAATGACACGTGGGAGAAGAGACTAACA
>NW_019659338.1:0-327 GCF_002806865.2 Cucurbita pepo subsp. pepo
AAAAATGTGAAATCCGAGCTGATTGCTCCACCAAAATTACCGTCGCTGCGGCCAAGATGCAAGTAGGAGAGGCATGGGTCTACGCTCAAACCAAGGTTGGATAAACGGGTCGTAGGTGCAGGGTTGGGTGTCTTGGGCCGATTTTATTGGGCCATGGGCTTGCAAATGCTGGTGGAATCGCGCGCTGAATTTCACGGTAATGCCTGTCCAAGGCGTGTTATCTGTGTCTGCATGTCGGATGTCCTGGTCATGCTTGTCCAAGACGTATTGTCTATGGCCGTATATCCATTCCGAACCTCTTTTACCTGCTTTCATGTTAGATAGGTT
>NW_019659339.1:0-327 GCF_002806865.2 Cucurbita pepo subsp. pepo
CTTTGTTTGAAGGGCTTCGTTCTACCGGTCAACTCAGACTACAAAACAAGACCTAAGGAGTTTGGAGCCTTTGAGTTCTCAACCTGATCAGACATTCCATTCCTGGATATTTTTCTTTGAAGAACTTAAAGCCCTAAAATACGGGAAAGATAGAATTTCTTTTCTTGAACATACGAGTCATTCATTCTTATCTGTCTTTCATTTAGGCAGCTCTCGTTCTAGCTCGACATTAGGAGCACGGGGGCTCCTACCTAAGACAAGAAAGAGCGAGCTGATAGGTGAAAGAATGTTCGATAGAGCCAAAGATTCCCCCACACTGATACGAGT
>NW_019659340.1:0-327 GCF_002806865.2 Cucurbita pepo subsp. pepo
GAGTGATATCATGTAGGTGGGAGCAGAATTTGTGGGCACATTCATCCTCATATTTGCTGCAACAGCCGCACCCATCATCAACCAAAAGTACAACAACATCACCTCTCTAATCGGAAACGCAGCATCCTCCGCCCTAGCGGTGATGATCGTAATTCTGTCGACGGGACACATCTCCGGCGCCCACCTGAACCCCTCACTCACCATCGCCTTAGCCGCCATCCGCCACTTCCCTTGGGTTCAAGTCCCTGCCTACCTCACCGCCCAAATCTCCGCCTCCATATGCGCCTCTTTCACTCTCAAAGGTATCTTTCACCCTTTCATGTCCGG
>NW_019659341.1:0-327 GCF_002806865.2 Cucurbita pepo subsp. pepo
ATATCTTTATGTTGTTTTAAAGAGGCTTTTGAATGTGTAAGTCCTTGACAGTATTACATAGGATAGTGGTATTTCATTTCCTTGACAAATTACGACGACGACAGTAGTAACTTTAGGTTAGTAGAAATGTAGAGTCGTTACAAAAACAAAGAAAGTAAGTGAGTGATAGAATCAAATACCAGAGTATTGAGAGCACCAGCCTTGAAATGGTGCGGAGAAGATTCACTTTTTTGCCTCGAAACATAGATGAGATTCGGTAACGACTCTCCACTAACATCTTTACTTTTAGCGCTCTCTAAGAGTACCTACCTCACACACAACACAAAT
>NW_019659342.1:0-327 GCF_002806865.2 Cucurbita pepo subsp. pepo
TGTGTGCTAGTGTTTTGTCATACATTCTCATGGGCTCCGTCAGAGAGGGCAGAGTCACCGCGCCACATGGCTCGTTGAGCAACAGGTAACTTGCCTGACCTCTGCCCCTCAAAGAACAACACGGCCTTGTCCAGCGCATCGCTGTAGTTAAAGGGAGGATGTGCAGCCCCACCAACGCCAAGGGTGGGCGAGAGGAGGCCACAAAGAAGGATGGAAGTGGCCCAAATGAAGGATGGAGGTAGTAGTAGTAGCGGCATTGGATGTGCAAGAAGAGAGTTGATTGATAGAGATGATGAAGGAAGAGATGGGTAATTTATACAATGAAAA
>NW_019659343.1:0-327 GCF_002806865.2 Cucurbita pepo subsp. pepo
AAATAGTATGAGGTAAACACCACAAGATGTGCCTGTGAGAACGTTGGGCCCTTAAGGGGGTCGATCGTGAGATCCCACATCGGTTGAAGAGGGGAACGAGTCATTCCTTCTAATAAACATGTTTTAAAATCATAATAGACAAATTTAATGTCAAAGTCCGTCACCCGATGGTACGAGGCACTGGTCAAAGTAAGGCTAGATCTTCTTCATAGTAGACAAATTTAGTGCCAGAGCCAGTCACCAGATGGTATGAGACACTAGTCAAAGTAAGACTAGACCTTCTTCACAGTAGACAAATTTTAGAACCTTTCGAGGAAGTCTCGAAGG
>NW_019659344.1:0-327 GCF_002806865.2 Cucurbita pepo subsp. pepo
ATTTCCCGTCAATTTACCTACTTTTGAGAAACAACAAATAAAAAAAGAAGCAAGGCAGAAAGAATTCGAAAACCAACCTCGCGTCGACGTGAGTCGAAGTAATCATCGGTTTCGTCGTCCACGAAATCTTCAGCGTCAGGATCGTCGTCATCGCTGTAATATCCCATACCCATGTCCATTTCACCGCTGTAGAAATCGCAATCATCATCGACAGATTCAACGTCGGTGGAGTAATGAAGATCGTCCTCAGAATCCATGGCGGAAGGAGGAAAATCGTCAAAATTGGGATGTGGGAGAAGCGATTTAGGGAATGGGAATTCAAGGGGG
>NW_019659345.1:0-327 GCF_002806865.2 Cucurbita pepo subsp. pepo
TAATTGAAAATAAAATAAAATGTTCAAATAAATATTTAAATGGAAAATATCTAAATATTAATTATGGTTTTTAAATTTTCAATCTTTTCCCTTATAAATTGAAAAAAAAAATATGGAGTATAGTGATCAACTATTTTAAAATTGAAAATTTGTCGGTTTAATTTTGGTTGTCTTCTAAAAAATAATACACCATTTTTTATAGGGATGTATATTAAACACGATAACTCGAACCAATCTAATCTGAATTATAAGAATTGAGTTAGTTTAAGTTTTTAGGACTGAGTTAGGTATGAGTTCATTTTGCAAAGGACCAAGTCAACTGGACTC
>NW_019659346.1:0-327 GCF_002806865.2 Cucurbita pepo subsp. pepo
AGGAAGAAGAAGAAGAAAGCATCATGGGTTTGGTCTGATCTGAACAGCCTTCAAACCAAATGTGTTGTGTGTGAGACTTCTTTCTTTCTAAAGGGCCTTTAATAATAATAATTCAACTCGCTTTCCCTTCCCTTGGTTGCCCTTTTTTTTATTATTTGATTTGTGGGGGTAAAAAAGTCAAGTACATCAAAATAAAACCGAGGAAAGTATTCAAAGAGCAATGACCGATACTAGGTTCTATGATCTTTAATGCAATGTTGTTGTCAAGTGTATAGGAGTGTCTTGACTTTATCTGAAATATAAAAGTAGCATGTGACTTGAGTATCT
>NW_019659347.1:0-327 GCF_002806865.2 Cucurbita pepo subsp. pepo
AAAAAAAAAAAAAAAAAAAATGGAGTGAGGGAAGTGTGGGATTAAAATAGACGTTTGGAAGTTTTTAAAATGAAACAAACATAAAATTCAAAGACCAAAATGAGATTTATCGTGAAAGAGAGTACTTCCCGTCCTCGTTTCACTTATATGATGTTTAAGACACGAGAAAACATAAAATAAAGTACAACTACACTACAAAACTTGACATACCTGATTACTGAAATATGTTCGATTGAGCAAATTTTCCAGCTACCTACAATAGAATATAGTTACAAACAGAATGTTTTTATTACAAGTCGCATATGAGAATATTATATATATATATAT
>NW_019659348.1:0-327 GCF_002806865.2 Cucurbita pepo subsp. pepo
TGAAGTTGTACCAAATTCCACAAAAACAAGAGAAGAAGGGAATGAATGAATTGAAATTAGAGAGCATACAGTGAAATCGCGGTGCGGGAGACAAGGTCGTGGTCGAGGCGTACGAGGGGAGGGGGAGGGGGAGGGGGCATCCAAACCTCAAAGCCTTTGCCTTTGCCCCTCGCATTTCAATTGCCAATGCCATCGCCCAACCACCTCTCGGCCTAGCCGACAATCGCTTTCCTTTTAGTCCGTTGTCGTTTTGATTTAACCCTTCCACTTTCCTCCTCCTTTCACATTTTATTATGATGCATACCCTAAAATTATTACATCTAAATT
>NW_019659349.1:0-327 GCF_002806865.2 Cucurbita pepo subsp. pepo
CATTTGAAGCTACAAGAAGATGTCTTACCTCTGGCTTTAAGTCACGGTGGACTACTCCTTGTAGATGAAAAAATGCAACAACATTAAGGATCTGCACAAGAATAGTTTTGGATTCTTGTTCAGGATATCTTCCTCCTCTGCAAATTACATTATGAACTTGGTATCAAGTTGATCAACGTTTTCTCATAGTAAATGAAGTAAACCATTCTTACCTTGACACTATTCTTTCCAGCAGTTCTCCTCCTTCACACAATCTGATATCAAAAGTTCATGCAGTCAACTAATATTAACTTCAATGAGTACTCAGATATGTAGATAAGAAGATTA
>NW_019659351.1:0-327 GCF_002806865.2 Cucurbita pepo subsp. pepo
TGATATTAGAATAGGATTGGTGGTGTGGAAAGGGCAGGAAGTAGATTAGAAACGTAAGATGATGAAGTTGTTTTTCCATTTAAATTGTGAGAAATTTAGAGAATGAAAGAATATGATAAAAGGAAGGAATGGTTGAAAATTTGAATGACGTAAATATGAGAGCTTCAACCCAACAACGGAATCGAGGAGGATACATAATGATGATGAAAAATGGAATTAAAATTGACGCAAAGAATGTCAACAATTCCAACTTCCTACGTATCAACTAATCCTTCATTTTACACAACCCAATATATATATATATATATATATATATATATATATATA
>NW_019659352.1:0-327 GCF_002806865.2 Cucurbita pepo subsp. pepo
AATAACAATTTTCCTAAACTTACTCAAGTTAATAACTACTAATGGTTATCATAAAATTGCTCCAAGTTAAACTTCTTTTGCTAAGTCGAGCTTGTTGACTCACGGTCTACACCCGCTAGATTGAAAATGCCTCAAAATTTACTTTAGTGGGGTATGGTGTCAGCTCTCCACCACCCCTGAGCCTTGTGGCCTTAGCAATCTACTTTGTGGCACATACATATGTCACAATGAGGGTGAATGTTGTAGGACAAGGGTCTTGAGTGACTTTCTTTTAAATGAGTTTTTGAAGGATTGTATCAGACATGGGTTGCCCGAATTGCAACCAAG
>NW_019659353.1:0-327 GCF_002806865.2 Cucurbita pepo subsp. pepo
GGGTTTCTTTCTATATAAAACGCTCCGTGTTTGTTCAGTTCCTCGCTCTGCAATCATCATATATACATATACTCAGATAAAACAAAATATACGTTTTTCAACTAATATGTTTGAAATATTTCATTTTAGTCCCTAACATTTTAATATTTTTCCATTATATCCTAAATTTTTGTCAATTTCTAATATTTTTCCATTTATTATCATCTTATTTTAACATTTATCAATTAAGGACTAAATTGCAAAAATACTCAAAAATTGGGACTAAAAGACATATTTAGTTGAATTTTTATGATGAGTTAATAAATAAATAAATAAATAAATATATAT
>NW_019659354.1:0-327 GCF_002806865.2 Cucurbita pepo subsp. pepo
GAGACCAAGACTGTAGTGCACGTCCGTGTTGGGTCGAAATGCACCAGGCTCGCATTCGTCCGTGGGCTAGTTCAGATGCTGAAACCCAACCCAACTCTACGTCTTCTTCGCCCGAACCCTCACAAAAACCCTAATCTGATGTGTCGCCGCTGCCAACGACACAATCCCTTTCGTTTTCGACCACGGTACGTGGCGTCCTCCTCCTTCGCTTCCGGCAGTTTGCCTTCTTCGACACAGCGATTCCGACGTCGATGCTAACTTCCACTCGACTCTTCCTCCAACACAACAACACAATCGATTTCGAGAACTCGCCGAACAAGAAAACTA
>NW_019659356.1:0-327 GCF_002806865.2 Cucurbita pepo subsp. pepo
TTTAAATGAATTATTTGGATTAAAAAATAAGTTATTATTTGCATATTATTGTTTTTATTTTTTAAATAAAAATTAAATTGAGGGGTGTAGTATTTAAATGAATGAATTAATTCCGACAAGTAACATTATGGAAATGTTATGAAAATATTAAATTAGAGTAAATTAATGTTTACTTATATTGGAATGTGACATAAAGTTTGACCACCAACATAAAATAAAGCGGCTTTGGGTATGGTGGAAATTAATGATGATTGGCACGGGAACTCAATGACCTTAAACACACCCCCTCCCTTTCAACCACACCATTTAATGGTACATACAAAACCC
>NW_019659357.1:0-327 GCF_002806865.2 Cucurbita pepo subsp. pepo
CAAACTCATGGCTATCAGATGTTGTTTAAACTTTTCTTTCTGGGTTTCCCTCCATGTTTTAAAACACGTTAGTGGGCAAAAGTTTTCATACCCTTTTAAGGAATGTTTAGTTCCCATCTCCAAACGATGTGAAATCTCACATTTCACCCCCCCCCTCCAATCGATCGATGTGAGATCTCACAATTCATCTCCCTCCGAACCCCAACATCATTCATTTCTCTAATCGATGTGGGATCTCATGACAACACATTACCAATATCAGTTACAAACATCAAATATTATTAATCTTCAAAATAATCTTAAAAGGTACATGAGTTGGGTTGAGTT
>NW_019659358.1:0-327 GCF_002806865.2 Cucurbita pepo subsp. pepo
AAAATTCATAAATAAGTTACTGACAAAGTCTTCACCTGATCCTCTTATGTAAAATTTGATATGAAAATAATAATAATAATAATAGTTTTAAAAAATAAAAATAAATCCAACTTAAATTAGTTTCCAAATTATCTCATTTATTTCGCAGTAAAAAAATATAGTACGAAACTAAAAAATTACCGAGACTAAATCGAGAGACTAAATTTATAATTTAAATTTATAAAGTTCTTATAATATTTGATTTTTTGTTTTTTATATTTTTTTCTCAATATTAATTTAAAAAAATAAAAAATAAAATAAAATAAAGGTTTAGGGCTATAAATAAGG
>NW_019659359.1:0-327 GCF_002806865.2 Cucurbita pepo subsp. pepo
AATATTTTTAAAAATTGAATGAAAAAAGAACAAAAATTAAATTAGTTGTAAACAGGTTTGTGGAGAGCATAGGACGACACAGAGTTCGATAAAAACTATGTTTAACGTAAGATATAAATATATAAAAGATGGTACACGATGTGAAGAAATAGTAATCAATACTGAAAAGGGAATATAAAATGGTTACCATTTCTGGCAAAGGACAACCATTATAATATTTATTCATAATTTAACCCTCACACCTTTCCATATCTGCCTTTTCTGTTCTATGCTTATTTTCTTTTACATTCAAATTTATTTTACCTTTAATCATACTTTAATTTCAAG
>NW_019659360.1:0-327 GCF_002806865.2 Cucurbita pepo subsp. pepo
ACCAAATCTTAGTAGTTTTATTGCAGATGTTGTAGCATTACTTCGATGCAGCCGTTTCAGCCTTGGAGTTATGGCATCTAGCAGGGGACTTGTCGCCGGCCGTCTTTTGCTTCAGGCACATTGTTATGTTTATAAATTTGGCAATTTACACAATATGCATGAAATGGAAATTCGCTTATATAGTGCATTGAGTCCCTCTTGTTCTGCTTTCACATGACAAATACATCGAAAATCCTTGAAATCAGGCAATTGATAATGCATGTATAGTTCTATTTCTTGGTATCTGGACAAGGCGCACTTCTAAGGTTTCTTCTATTGAACCAAATT
>NW_019659361.1:0-327 GCF_002806865.2 Cucurbita pepo subsp. pepo
TTTATATTGAATACCCGCTACATCTAACATCTACTGCAACATTATCACGTTACTAATTTATCTTGAACGGTTGAAAACTATTTTACGTTGACCTACTGAAAGGACTCGCGTTGGCCGGTAGACACAATGCTACTCTTAAAAACCATTCAAGATATAGTCATGTCACAACGGGATATCGAGGCCATGGAGTACAAAATCTGTACTTCCCGTACTAATCCGAATCTTTTTTTTTATATATATTCTTAAAAATTAATTCTAAATTCGAATGTTTCCTATGACTCGACATTTCATAATCTTTTTAGGATCGAATTAGGTTTTTGTTGTTTG
>NW_019659362.1:0-327 GCF_002806865.2 Cucurbita pepo subsp. pepo
TGATTTACAAATGTATGCAATACCTTAAAAACATCAAAAAATCTTAAGCTAATGCATGCACCTTTGACAACCAATCAGACAAAACAAAAAGTTAAAGATGATTTCATTAAGACATTAGACGATCAAATCCCGACCCAAAACACGTTTTGAATTTTGGTCAACTAAGATGTTCGAGTATCGAGTTTAGACAAAAAAATGAAAAACGTTTCGAATTTTAGCGAGTTTATACGTACTATCGATCTATATATTCGTCGAGGTTGAACCGAAAGGTAAAAAGAGGTAGAAGTACAATGATTGCATGCAAAAACAACACAATGTGTGGATCAC
>NW_019659364.1:0-327 GCF_002806865.2 Cucurbita pepo subsp. pepo
GAAGAAGAAGACAATTACAGTCGAGTAAATGAATGAACTCCAGAACCCGACGAAAAGAGAGAGATTCATTCTCTTTCACCTTTATTCCCTGCCCTGAGGAGGTAAAGCTATTTGAAGAAGAACCTTGGAGAGAAAATGAAAGAAAGATTNTTGTCCCTTCTTTTACTCGGTAATTGATATTCCCTGACAGGAGATAAAGTAGCTTCGGTCAATCACCCACCTGTCCTTATACATAAATGAATGAAATCCTTCACTGGCACCTTACAAAAAGAGAGAGATGAATGACACTCAACAGTCAGGAAGGAAGAAAGGGAAAACCTGAACCTC
>NW_019659365.1:0-327 GCF_002806865.2 Cucurbita pepo subsp. pepo
GTGTGGTTTGAAGCAGGAGGAAGCCGACGCGCCACCGGAGAGCAGACGAGCGACGACGCATCCACCGGCGACAATAGCCAAGCCCTGCGNTGCAGGCGTGGGTCGACCCCCGGCATTCAGCGAGACCTCTCAGCCAGCGTGCAGCCCGCGTTCGGACACCACCCCAGAGCCTCGTCCCCTTTGTGGCCCAAACCGGAGGCGTTCCAGAAACCCTGCGCCGGCGGTGTTCGTCGCAGCCATCGGTTTCTGCTCCACCGGCGGCTTCGCGAGCCTCCGGCTCGGCTACGTGCGGCTTGGCGGCTCGACATTCGAATAGTATACCGATTC
>NW_019659366.1:0-327 GCF_002806865.2 Cucurbita pepo subsp. pepo
AGGAATCTCAGAAATCCTCAAAATTTGAAAGGACTCCCAGACATCCTCATTTACCTCCTTCTTGTTCCTGAAAAGAACTCTTAGAAATCCTCAAAATTTGTTCTTGTTCCTGAAAAGGACTCTTAGAAATCCTCAAAATTTGTTCTTGTTCCTGAAAGGACTCTCAGAAATCCTAAAAATTTGAAATGACTCCCAGAAATCCTCATTTACCTCCTTCTTGTTTCTANTTTTGTTCTTGTTCCTAAAAGGACTCTTAGAAATCTTCATTTACCTCCTTCTTATTCCCGAAAGGACTCTCAGAAATCTTAAAAATTTCTCAGAAATCCT
>NW_019659367.1:0-327 GCF_002806865.2 Cucurbita pepo subsp. pepo
TTGTTCGACACTTGAGAATTCTATTGACATTGCTAAATTAAAGGCATGACTCTGATACCATGTTAGAAATTACGACCCTCCACAATGGTATGATATTGTCTACTTTGAGCAAATTCTTTTATAGTTTTGCTTTTGGTTTCCCCAACATAACAATGGAGATGTATTTCTTAANGTTCCCTTAGCCAATGTGGGACTCCCTCCCACCAATCCTTAACACGCCCAATGTTTCATATATTTCAAGCGGCGTAATCTAAAACGTGAATCCAAGACTTCTTATGTTCCAAGTGATGTAGTAATAGTCATGAACATATTGTACCAGGGGAGTTT
>NW_019659368.1:0-327 GCF_002806865.2 Cucurbita pepo subsp. pepo
AGTCAAAAGCCCTAGGAAAGAAGATGAACTTTAATTTCCTTACTCCGGTAAGAATTAGTGAAATAAATAATCTTCAAAAGAATACAACTATTCAATGAATAAATGTATTAAATTATAAATAAAAAAAAATTTCTATTTTGAAGGAAGAAATTTCATTCAAAAGAATAGAAGAACAAATTCAAANCGTCCAGACTAAAATCAAAACTTTACAAACTCAAATAGAAAGAGAGATTTGTTCAACTATCTCTAATGCCTTTTAGATTAGATATCCAATTCTAAATAAATGAGATTTAATGCAAAGAATTTCAAATGCAAAAATATTTTCAA
>NW_019659369.1:0-327 GCF_002806865.2 Cucurbita pepo subsp. pepo
GAGAGGTTTCCACACCCTTATAAAGAATGCTTCGTTCCACTAATCTCCAACTGATGTGGGATCTCCCAATCCACCCCTTGTCGGGGACCGTACTCATTTCCCTCTCTAATAAATACTTTTTGAGANTTTATAGAAATTGTCTACCTGAAACTGTCATTTGACCCATAAGACTAGTTGTTTTTATGAATGTTATACGTAAAAACTCGATACAGACTAGAATGAACAGTACAGTAATCGTAAGATGATGAACTCACAACACGACGACATCAAATTAGAAGGATCATAACGTAGTCGTAAGATTTGGAAGAAGAAACGCGGGTGAAAAGT
>NW_019659370.1:0-327 GCF_002806865.2 Cucurbita pepo subsp. pepo
TTAATTCAAGAGCTGGTTGTTCAAGAGAGAGCTTTGAGTCTAATCATTATTGTTTTGAGTCTGTCTTTGCTTCTCTTCCTCCATGATTCTGGAAGACTGACTGACCTACTCTTGACCCACTGCATATTGACCTTCCCTGGGATGAGAACATCTTTTTTGTACTGGTTATTCAACTCCTGCTTGATCAGATGGTTGGCTTGGAGAAGAAGCGAGAAGAGTAATTTGATCTAGGGCAGGCAGTTTTGGGTTGAAGAATGTGATTTCCCCTTTTCTTNCGAATCTGATTCCTGGCTTGAGCTTGAAAATTCTCCATCTTCATCAAATCCT
>NW_019659371.1:0-327 GCF_002806865.2 Cucurbita pepo subsp. pepo
TTAAAGGTTCTTTCTTTTCTTTCACAAGGTCAAGCTGCTTGGTGAGGATTGAATGTAATCTCTCGTAAACTCATGAACCTTCTTTCTTTTCCTCTCCTGTAACCAAAGACTGACCGAAAGATGAAGACGACTCTCAACCTTAAACCTTTTCCTGATTTCACTGTAAGAAAAGAAGAGGAAAGACTAAACTCAAGATGAATGAGATCTCACTCTTATGCTGCCTACTTACTCNCCGAAAGCAAGATTCATTCTTTAACCGATTTTTCTTCTTTGCCTATTTCTTCTTTTCCTTCAAACACTAGGTAAAGCGGCTGGCTTCGCTCAATC
>NW_019659372.1:0-327 GCF_002806865.2 Cucurbita pepo subsp. pepo
TTTTGAGTTTGTTGAAAATAACAATGGCTCTGATACCAACTCTTAGAAAATAGACGCTCGCTCTGAAATCAACTGGTTTAAACAACTCTCACGAACCTGTGAAGGAGGTGTCAAGAGGGGAGAGACAAGGGGACAAAAGAAATTATGAAAAAGCTATTTTCTATTACACTGTACACTTTGCTTTCTGTCTCTTGTTCTTGCTCTCTGCCTCTTNATCCTAAGATATAAAATTAGCTATCTCATCACCCATTTTCTCGTTGAATGATTCTTGGCCCTTTATATTTTATTTGGCATTTTCACTCAAATTTCAAAAGTCTTACTAACTTT
>NW_019659373.1:0-327 GCF_002806865.2 Cucurbita pepo subsp. pepo
GCAAGTTACTCAAAATTCTCGATCGTTCCCGTATTACTTTCAGATCATATCATATGCAAAATTTATTGTATCAACATTGAAATGTCAACCTTCATATTCTAAATTGAGGAATATATTTATGAGAATTATCAATGAAAACATTAAACCTGTNGACCTTCTAACCGTCGATTATAATTGAATATTATTAGATCGACGCTTATTGCAGGATTCCTTCCCTGTCATAACACAGGGACAGAGGAAAGTAAACCAACATTTGAAACTGGGGTTGGAGGGGTGCGCCAGGCCCATGCTATAGTGCAACGCAAGGGCGACGCTCGAAGACCCCAG
>NW_019659374.1:0-327 GCF_002806865.2 Cucurbita pepo subsp. pepo
AGCTCCAAAATCATCGTGAATTGTCGGTTGGATTTTCTAGATAATTCTTTGGAAATATCTACTCCAATCAGAGCCTCATCGACCTTGGTTTTGAATCCTAGCCGTTGGANCTGACGATCCGTGAGTTTTCTAGAACATATACAAGTTTGGAGGAGATCCAACGGCTGATAGTCGACATTCGAAGGATTTTGTGTAGAAGGCACTGTGAAAGTTCTGATTTTTTAGCATAATGGCAAATCCGTAATTATCCATAATTTCAAGGGTATTTCTGTAATTTGCCACTTTCCGAATATTTTATTATTATTTTCTCAAAAAATCCATAATTTT
>NW_019659375.1:0-327 GCF_002806865.2 Cucurbita pepo subsp. pepo
TTTAAACACCTTTTCTAAAGTGTCCCATGCTTCTTTTGAAGTAGTTGTCCTCGCAATCTTCTCAAAGCTCGACTCGTCAATAGCCCCGAACAGCATGTATAATGCTACCTTATCCTTTGATCGCAATTCTTTTAACGCATTGTTTTGCGCTGCCATATAACCCGTGGTATCCTTCAGTTCTTCGAAACTTCTTCGACCACCTCCCATGCATCTTGAGAACCGAGAAGAGCTTTCATTTGGATGCTCCAATTCTTGTAGTTCGTCTTCGTTAATNAGTTCTTCGAAACTTCTTCGACCACCTCCCATGCATCTTGAGAACCGAGAAGA
>NW_019659376.1:0-327 GCF_002806865.2 Cucurbita pepo subsp. pepo
CCCGGATTTCCCCTATTCTATTGGTCTCTTTTCTTTCACTCTTACACCTGTCCCTTCTTTGATAGAAGAATCAACCTTAAACCTTTTCCTAATTGAAGGAGGGTTGAACTATCTCTTTTCTTTTCAAAGTCTCACTGTAAACTCATCTTCTCTTTCTCTTTTTCACTCGTTCTCTTTTCTTTCCAATTCCTTCTTAACGGCTGGCTCCTTCCCCTTTTCTTTCCTCTCGNTTCTCCTTTCTAAACTAAGACTGAACTCAAGCATCATTCTTCTTAACGCCTTGTTATGTTATTGTGAGTTATTATAAGGAAGTGATTGTTCACCTCT
>NW_019659377.1:0-327 GCF_002806865.2 Cucurbita pepo subsp. pepo
TTTCTTGATTGTGATAGAAATACATGTTCTACTGTGAAAGAATCTGTGATTTGCTAATACTTTTTCTTAGTAGGAAACGATTCCCTTTGTGGAAAGGTATGCTTCAATAGGATTCAAATAAGGGTAGATTGCTATTTTGCTTGTACATAAGCTTATTANAGCTTATTATTCTACTTTCTCATGTTTCTTTTGCTTTTATAGATGCTAAATGCTAATAATTTCAAATCAACAAAACGAAAGAGCATCAAGATGTGAACCTATGGGCTGATTGTAATGATAAGCTTTTTATTAATATATGTTAAATTCTCCCTATTCTTCTTTGTTCAT
>NW_019659378.1:0-327 GCF_002806865.2 Cucurbita pepo subsp. pepo
TACTTGAACTTGATCCACTCTTATGTCTCTACATATAGTACTAGTAATCTTACTATAGCCAGAGTGTTCTTAGTTCATTGGATTCAGATTCATGATCGTAAATTTCACTTTATTCAATAACAATCTTTACTGAATAAACAACAATAATAACTTTATTGAAAATAGAATATGTTTTTATTTACAAACTATGAGTTTTAGGACATAAAACCCAACAAACTCCCACTTGGACTAAAACTCTAGTGGGGTTTTATAACGTTGAGTAGAGAGAAATACAATAAACTNTTACCGTAGTCCTAGACTCACTAGGTGCCCTTCAAACACTTTAGT
>NW_019659379.1:0-327 GCF_002806865.2 Cucurbita pepo subsp. pepo
CAGTAGCCTTCCACAGCCCGCGACCCAAACCACGACCTGAACCGGACTACGACCCGCGCTTCGACCCGACACTACCGCTCGACGTGGCTCTATCTGCTACCGCCACGTGTCACACAGCGGTGCAGGCAGTCCCTCGACTCAGCTCAGTGCAAACGGCTCGGGCTCCCTCCGGTAACGCTCCGGCGGCTCCAGCGGCTGTTCGGCTCGGCTCACCTGTTTTCAGCCCGGTTTCCACTACTTTGACCCTCCCGGATTTGTTTTCGGCCCCGATTAAGGTATCCNCTTTGACCCTCCCGGATTTGTTTTCGGCCCCGATTAAGGTATCCG
>NW_019659380.1:0-327 GCF_002806865.2 Cucurbita pepo subsp. pepo
CTATCAATCTATCACAAACCTATCCCTTTCTACCCGTAACCCAACCGTATTCTTCCATTAATCTCTCTTATCCATATCACTTTGGTATGTAACCTAACCTTAACGTTTCATGAACGTATTTTACTCCTATCGTTACATTTTGTTTTGTGCATCCTTCTCGTATCCTATCTCAAACATATCCTTGAACACATCGNTATACATAACATATAAGAAGCATATCGATCCACAGACAATTCACACATATCAATATATATGACACGTGCAGAACCATGGAGCACGTGTCAATATCAAATATAATTATGCCGATAGTAAGGTCACTTACCTGGC
>NW_019659381.1:0-327 GCF_002806865.2 Cucurbita pepo subsp. pepo
AAAAAAAAAAAAAAAAAAAAAAAAAAAGGTAAGGGCAAAGATAAGATTCCTACTGACCTCAAACGCAAGGTTCAAAATGCAGATAATGGAAATTGTTTCCATTGCAATGAAAACGGGCACGGGAAAAGTCACTGCCCAAAATACCTCGTAGAGAAGAAAGCCGAAAAGNCGTAGAGAAGAAAGCCGAAAAGGCACAACAAAGTAAATATGATTTACGAGTTGTAGAAATATATTGAGTAGAGTATGATCACTCAACTTGGATACTGAATTCAAGGGCCACTAGTCCTATTTGTTCTTTTTTTCAGGAAACTAGTTCCTGGAGAATGC
>NW_019659382.1:0-327 GCF_002806865.2 Cucurbita pepo subsp. pepo
TCTCCATTTTTTTCCAGGTGATAAGGAGCTGGTCAAGGTCGACAGCGGACTGTGGAGCAGGTGCCATAAACAAACCTCACCTGTCGTCCTCAAACCTTTGTTTTAAAATGTTTTGTGTCTATTCCTTATTATGTCTTTTAACTATTATGTTGTATTTTAAATAACTAATGTGCGCACACTATTTTGATATAATGTAAATTNAGGAAAACTTACCCGCCTTTTTGAGCAATCGAGTCAATCCGGTCCTTACACGTAATAAATCTTTTATGCATGTTTTATTTTACGTTTTTTTGGAACGCATGAAGCCTTGGGTGTAGGTGTTCAGAC
>NW_019659383.1:0-327 GCF_002806865.2 Cucurbita pepo subsp. pepo
CAATATTTTTTTCTTAGGAAATGATAGTCATTTGCCATTCACTTAACTTGAGCTTGAGAAAAATAAGTACATATAAACCAAACTGTCACAATTTATTATTATTATTATTATTATTATTTNCTTTATAAGAGTATGGAAACCTCCCTTTAATAGATGTGTTTTAAAACCTTGACGAGAAATTCGAAAGGAAAAGTCCAAAGTGGACAATATCTGTTAGCATTGAAAGAGTTATCGCTTTGATACCAACTGTGATATGGAAAAATCACTACAAGGGGAGTAAGATTTCGATTACCTCGTTGATCGAATATCTCAAGGCAAGAACATTGT
>NW_019659384.1:0-327 GCF_002806865.2 Cucurbita pepo subsp. pepo
GTCGTCCGGAAGCGTCTCTGAAACTCCAGAGGGGGTTGCGTCGTCCGGAAGCATCACTGAAGCTCCAGAGGGGGTTGCGTTGCCCGGAAGCGTTGCTGAAGCTCCAGAGGAGGTTGCGTCGGTCGGAAGCGTCGTTGAAACTTCAGAGGGGGTTGCGTCGTCCGGAAGCGTCGCTGAAGCTCTAGAGGGGGTTACGTCGTCCGGAANTCGGAAGCGTCGTTGAAGCTTCAGAGGGGGTTGCGTCGGCCGGAAGTGTTGCTGAAGCCCCAGAGGGGGTTGCATCGTTCAGAAGCGTCGCTGAAACTCCAGAGGAGGTTGCATGGGCCG
>NW_019659385.1:0-327 GCF_002806865.2 Cucurbita pepo subsp. pepo
ATCAAATAAAATTAAAATATTTCAAAAGAGGATTTAAGTTTGCAAAAAAGAAATAAAATACAAATATAAAAGGAATTCGCAAAAGACTCCAAAAGACCGAAAAAGGATTGACGCTCCGAAACGACCCCCTCTGTGACCGCATAGCTCTCGAACGCTCCTCCACCTTGACTGGCACCTGACAAAAAAAAAAAAAAAANGTAGAAAGGAATGAGTATAAAAATTATACAAAGTAAGCCACCTACTTGTAGGCTCTCTTCGCATCTTAGTTTAACAGAATTCCCTTCGATTCTAGGACATCTGGTTCTAATCTTAGTCCCTTGGGGCTTG
>NW_019659386.1:0-326 GCF_002806865.2 Cucurbita pepo subsp. pepo
TGTAAAAGAAGGCTTTTTCCATAGCCTCGAGCCAATTTTCTGCTGTAATGGGATCTATTTTGCCACCTTCAAAGGAAGGCGATTTTTGCCTCTGGAAGTCTATACGATAACGAGCCTTTACGGTCATAGTTCTAGAGTCTCTATTCCCCAACAAAACTGTTTGTTGCATTGCTGCCTGTTGCATTGCTGTCTGTTTTGCATTGTTGTCTGTTGTAATGTTGTCTATTGCAGCGTTGCCTGTTGCATTGTAGCCTGGTTTTCCATAGAGGCTAACATAAATGACTATAATACATCTATAGTGAGGTTAGTTGTTGGATGCCTAGGTG
>NW_019659388.1:0-326 GCF_002806865.2 Cucurbita pepo subsp. pepo
TGGGACACAGAGATAAGGCTTCTGAAAGTTCAAAGATAAAAGTCTAAACATTTAGTTATTAAGTAGACGTCCAAAGCACATCAACAATGAGACTAATTTCTTGTTCATCTTCCGACGAGCTCCAGGAAGAACCAGCGTTCACTTATCTTTAATAAAACTCACCAACGCCCTTCAATTTCATATGCAAAGCCTCTATCTATTGCACCAGTGGAGTATGTGATACCTATAGAGTTGTAATCAAACTTCAAGTTTCAATGAGCACGGAGGAGTGGAGACAGAAAATAATTACCCTCTTTTTAAAGAACATAAGATCCAAATATTTAAAT
>NW_019659389.1:0-326 GCF_002806865.2 Cucurbita pepo subsp. pepo
GGGTGTTTCGTTCTCTTCCCCAACCGATGTGGGATCTCACACAATTCTATAACCACATAATGTTTTAGTTTTGTCTACTTCTTCCTCTATCTAATGCCACCTATTGATTTCGTGAAGGGAGCAGTTTCTGTTTTCTGCCGATGCTGCAGAAGATTTGAAGGAGACCATTTCGAGGAAGAATCACAAGCTGGTTTACCTATATGATTACAATCTCGTGGATGAAATATGGAAAGAATCAAGACCAAAGCCACCCAAAGGGCCTATTAGAGTGCATGATCTTAAATATGCTGGTTTAGATGTTGCATCAAAGTTGGCTTCTTTGAGGT
>NW_019659390.1:0-326 GCF_002806865.2 Cucurbita pepo subsp. pepo
ATTGTCATGGTATTATATAATTGTATAATATAGATATATTATTTTAATTTATATTATATTTTATGAATTATAAAAAAGTAGCAATTGGAATTATTTTAAAAAAAAAAAATTTATATTACTAAAGCAAATAAAATGAAATATAAGAAAAATATTTGGGAATTTCCCGGTGGAAAAATAAAAAAAAATGAAAATATTATATGCGGGTTAAAACGTGAATTATTAGAAGAAGTAGGAATAAAAATATTAAAATTTCAACTTTTTCAAGTCAAAAAACTTTTTTTTAAGCAAATTAAATTATATTTTTTTATAATTAAAAAATGGCAAGG
>NW_019659391.1:0-326 GCF_002806865.2 Cucurbita pepo subsp. pepo
CTGTTGAAGATCACTAGAGTATGAACTATACTTGATGGCCGATGTAATATAGTTAACAGTAAGCCCAATTGAGGCCCAAATGATGATGATCGCTATCGACTTTTTGGAGGCGATCGTTCTGTGGTTGAAGGTTCGCCTGAATCCATCTTTTTCATCTTAGACTACTGCTTTTACGTTTTGTATTAAACTTACGTTTTCCCCCGAGTGATAAAATCTCCGTATAATTCTTGGGTTTGATCAGCACCAAGATATTTTCTTACAATCTAGATATTTGACTATTATGTAGTATTTGGCATGATAAATGAACTTACTCATCCTTTAGGCCT
>NW_019659392.1:0-326 GCF_002806865.2 Cucurbita pepo subsp. pepo
GTTCTGGCTCCGAGCGTTATAGGAGTTTGTCGTGGGTCCAAGCTTTATAGGAATAAAAATAGCGTAGGCACCGCATTGGCTACTCTTTTACGTTAGGAGTTATGTTGGTGTCGTGTAGCTTAGTTTTCATTTATGAGATGAATGTAAGCGATAGATCGCCTTTCTTTGATTTGGACAAATTCAATTGGTTGCTTTAGGGAAGTGCCATTAATTGGTCGTAACGCTATCGTAGAGATGTTGCACAGGCCCATGCATATAAAAACAAAAATAGAATCACCTAAATCAAATCGAACTTGAAAATAGAAAGAAAATAAATAAGATAAAAG
>NW_019659393.1:0-326 GCF_002806865.2 Cucurbita pepo subsp. pepo
AAAAATTACAAAAAAAATACAAAAGTTAAAGAATGAATTAGAATCGGCCAAACGGTATAACATTATAAAAAACATATATTTTCATTTTTATAATAATTTTTAAATATATTATGAAATTATTTTATCCTCACCATATTTATATTCCAAAAAAACCTTAAATCTCAATTGAAAATTGAAAGATTAAAACCTTATTAAATACTTAGATATTTAATAAAATTAATAATTTGTTTAAAACCTAAATGAATTATTAGGCTAATTATAAATATGAACTTAATTTTATAGAAGAATTAATAATTATACAAAACCAACATCACATGATTTTTAAT
>NW_019659394.1:0-326 GCF_002806865.2 Cucurbita pepo subsp. pepo
AGAGGATAATATTTGCTAGCGGTGGGCTTGGGTTGTTACAACGGGATGAATACAATGGAGCAACTATTAACTGCTTCTTTAACCTTGAAAAGGGTATTCGTGCAGCTCACTTTGTATAATATTTCCGTCTTTTCAATTCGAGGATTCCTCTCTACATTTTTCATTTTACGATATTGTAGGAATTGGATAGGAAGTGTAAACTTCATCTGTAGCTTAGTTTTGATACTGTCTTTTCCCTTAACCAATCACCCTCTGCATCTAGATTGCTAGTGTTAGCCTTCTTTTAGCAACCTGTCTGAGGAGACATGTAACGACCCAAGTCCACC
>NW_019659395.1:0-326 GCF_002806865.2 Cucurbita pepo subsp. pepo
CGTTTGCTTGATTACGAAGAATACGAATACAGTAGCCGAGAAATCGAGGAAAGTAGCAGTTTCTTACTTGATTCCAACAGCAAAGAATTTTGAGCGACTACATAACCATGCATTTGGAAGACGAAAAAAAATAAGAAAGCGAGAATCAATCGGACAAATTTGAACCCTAGCAATGGCCGGACTTGTTGACAGTGTTGCCGGAAATCTTCTCGGAAGGATAATTGAAGCCGCCAGACGACCAGAGTTACGTCATATCCGTAGCGAACTAGGAAACCTCGAAACGACTGTGTCGAATCTCAAGCCCGGACTCAGAGACGCCGAGGAGA
>NW_019659396.1:0-326 GCF_002806865.2 Cucurbita pepo subsp. pepo
ATATATCACAACTCCAGGTACACAAGCCACATAGAAGCATGTCAACAAGAATTCAAGTCATGTGGTAAACAACAATGAACAAGAACAGATCACCTGCTTTCGAGCCCGCGATCGAGCAGCCGACTCCCTGTTCTTTATCATTCTGCGCTGCCTCCTCTCGACAACCCTGTCCAGAGTCCCATTACATCTCCTCCCCCGCACTCCATTAAGCGCATAAGGCACCGGAGACAAGGACGAGGTATCACCATTGCTCTTTCCAATCCCATCAGATGATAGCTGGTTTGCTGGAGATCCTGTTGCAACAGGCATAGCCCCAGCTGCTAAGC
>NW_019659397.1:0-326 GCF_002806865.2 Cucurbita pepo subsp. pepo
TTTTTTTTTAAGAAAACAGTCCAAGTAAAGTTGAAACATTTTCACAATTATACTTCAAATAAATCAATATAGATACAGAAAATCATCATACCTTGGCATCGAGGAATGTCTGGCCAACCCGTTCTGAGCTCAGTTGATACGGGCAGTCAAAGTAATGCTCTTGTGGGGACGTGGAAAATATAATTTGACCTAAGGAAACCGTGTTTATGTTTATCTAAAAAATTGAAGATTCTGAAGTGTTGAAGAAGGATGGAAAAGTATATTAAACATGACAGGTACCTTTACGAATGACCTTTAATCCACAATCTCCAACATTAGCAATTTTC
>NW_019659398.1:0-326 GCF_002806865.2 Cucurbita pepo subsp. pepo
GCCACAGCCTCTAAGCTCTTGCCTAGCTCAACGTTGTAGCAAGTGTCGCCTGCTTGTACTATTTTACCATTTGGTGCGTAAACTCGTCTCAACCCAGGATCATTTAGGATCATGTTGGTAGAGGAAACTAAGGACTGTCCTACATAAGGAGATATCACAAACCCATCCTTGGCAAGCTTTATAGCAGGCTCAAATAAGGACCGCCACGCCAAACGGCCATATCTCAACCAAGCTTCATGAAGGCCAGCTATCTCTCCAGGAACTGCAATTGATAGTGGCCCCAAACTTTTGGCAGTCACATTGGTTTCATACATATCCTGCACATT
>NW_019659400.1:0-326 GCF_002806865.2 Cucurbita pepo subsp. pepo
AGATGCAGGGTATCGATCCTCGTACCTCTCGCATGCTAAGCGAACACTCTACCATCTGAGTTACATCCCCACAATTTTTGCATCACAAAACCCTAAATTTTCCGTCATCAATAATAGTGAAAATGAAGAAATATTGCTACCCTGTCATGAATAAGGAAAAATTGAAAAGAAATAAAATATTTGACTTATTTTTTGGAGGTGCGGGGTATCGATCCCCGTACCTCTCGCATGCAAAGTGAGCGCTCTACCATCTAAGCTATATCCCCATAATTCTTATGTCAAAAAGTTCTAAACATCTCGTCATCAGTAATAGTGAAAATGAAAAA
>NW_019659401.1:0-326 GCF_002806865.2 Cucurbita pepo subsp. pepo
TGGAATCAAAAGCTCGTGTAGCTAGGAATGCAATAAATCAATAACGGGCTAGGCCGAGCAAGTCTAAGGTACTTGTTTCAGAGTTAATGATCCATAAGATCCTTGTGTTGCAACAAATGTCAATATGTATAATTTTTTAGTCTTTCTTTTCTATTAGAGCAAGGTTTCGATCCTGGGACCTGTGGGTTATGGACCCCACCACGCTTCCGCTGCACGACTCTGATTTGTTAGAACGGAGGATGACCTATTGTGATCTGTGCTCCAGGGTGATTTATGATGAAATAAAGTGAACTAAAGAAAGAGTTGAGGAGTCAAAATAGAGTAAC
>NW_019659402.1:0-326 GCF_002806865.2 Cucurbita pepo subsp. pepo
ATGTTTTTGTTGTGTGCAGGCTTCTGAGTTCTGCAATCAATTTTATCGAACATATTTCTTGACCATAGAGCAAGAAATATTTGCAGTCTTGACGGACACGTTTCATAAGCCAGGATTTAAGTTACATGTCTTGGTCCTGCAACACTTGTCTTGCTTGGTAATTTTTTGTGTTTATGCCACAGCTTATATGATAAAATCATTCTCTTAATAATGCCTTTTTAACTAAAATATCTAGACTGTATGTTTATTTGATTACTTTACAGGTTAATGTTTCATTCATTAATTTTGGATTAAATATATGTTCATGGTTGTTTTTGTGGAAAAAA
>NW_019659403.1:0-326 GCF_002806865.2 Cucurbita pepo subsp. pepo
TTCAAATCCTTGAACCAAATCCAAAAAGTAGGGATTCAAGATTGCCACTTAAGTAAATGAGAGTGAATGAAGTTATGGTTAGTTTTCACAAGAATCTGCTCAAGAAAGTAAATTTGGCTGTAAAGTGGGTTGGAATAGAAGCACACAGTGAATCTTTAGCCCGAAGCAGTATAGGTTGGAAAGAGTGCCAACAAGAATCAACCCAAAAGTAGCAAAATATTATGTTCCTAAAATAAAGGGAAGGTATCACCAAAAGAGTTGAAAGTAGACCTTCAAACCTTATCTTGTAAAGGTGCATCCTATCAATTAGCTCAAAGGGTCAAATA
>NW_019659404.1:0-326 GCF_002806865.2 Cucurbita pepo subsp. pepo
GTACGACTATTGGAAACCATTTGGCGATACATAATTCTAAGATTAGTTCTTATCTGCGCATTATTGCCTATGTTTGAATCAACCCCATCGAAATCCAGATCTATCAATGTTGGCGGCAGATGATTTTGGTTCCGAAGTTGGTCGTAAAGGGACGAGTTTTGGTCGGCGTACATGGCTGGCATTCTCATACCCTCAGGAGCATCGTAGTTCCAAAAGGGCAAGGCGAAAGTGGGATCTCCAATCAGCTCTCCCAATATCTTCTCGTAAAAGTAGAGATAATAACGGTGAAATGGGAAAAACAGCCACGAGTTATGAACTTGCACCTC
>NW_019659405.1:0-326 GCF_002806865.2 Cucurbita pepo subsp. pepo
CGTTCTCTACACGACCCGAGAGGTGACCTAAAAAGAAGAGAAGAAGGGGACAGGTAAGACAGAGCTTAGACAAGCCAGAGTAAGGCAATGAGTTGGCCATGTGTAGTAGGGCCATAAGATCTCAACAAAGCAACGAGACATAAGGAAAAAAGGAAAAAGATTCGTAATCACAAAGGTCCACCAAATGTGTCACAATCACAGCTTCAAAAATGGCATATTCCCCCTTCCTCTTTATGAACAAGAACCTCAGAACCGCCATTGTTGAAGATTCTAAAGAAACCCAGAACAAGAAATGGATTGGACTTTATAAACACCATTTTTCAATC
>NW_019659406.1:0-326 GCF_002806865.2 Cucurbita pepo subsp. pepo
GTTGGACCGCAATAAATGATTTCATGCTCACTAAGTAGAATAAATGTGGTTATAAATGAGAAAATGGTGAATAAGAGTGCAATATTAACTCCAAAAAGACTTGTTATGACTCTACTTTTAGATAGTTATCACACCCCCAAACTTAAAAGATTGCTCATCCTTGAGCAATCATTCTCTCCACTCTCCCCTTTTTTTCTCATTAACAAAATGTTTGTAGAGTATTCATCAAAGGCATGATTTAGATCACATTCTTTATATTCCTTCCTCAAATTAGTTTTTTTCCCCCATTTCACCCTACACTTATCACCAAATCTTACAAGAAAAAA
>NW_019659407.1:0-326 GCF_002806865.2 Cucurbita pepo subsp. pepo
CTACAAAATAGAGAAAAATGAAGAGGAACAGAAATATCCAACGAAACTCCAGCGAGGCCAAACCATACAAAATCGAGGTCAAAACATCCATTTTACGCAACAAAAGTAATCCCAAAACCTTTTACACACATCAGGGGTAGATTTAGACGAATCCTATACGTCGAACACCGTCAGCAAGAGAGACGGAACGTCGGATTTCCAAACTTTGCCAGATCTGGGAGTGTGAGGCCTTTACAAACCAGATCTATACCAAAAACGGGGTTAGGGGAAGAAGAGACTCAGGAACGGAGGAGAAAGGAGGGAAAATGACGTCGAAACGACGTTAA
>NW_019659408.1:0-326 GCF_002806865.2 Cucurbita pepo subsp. pepo
AATTCTTTCAGGAGTCTGGTTGCATACTTTATTTATTTATTTTTAACAAGGAACAAAACATTTTATTGATATAATGAAAAGAAACTAAAGCTCAAAAGATATAAACTCCACAAGGGAGAGAAAGAGCACAGAAATAAGCAATAAAGTGAAAAGAAGCATTTTTGTTAAGACATAAATCTTGAATAGAGTGGCTAGAAAAATGTTTAGAAGGAGAACTCATAGAAGAAGCGTTGAGACCAGCCGGACTGAAACAAACTAACTAAAGGAGCTGCTTGTTGTGGAAGATCCTTTGATTCCTTTCAAACCGTAGTTCAGAAAAAAAAAAA
>NW_019659409.1:0-326 GCF_002806865.2 Cucurbita pepo subsp. pepo
ATTATTCTAAGACCTGGTGAACAAGTTTTAGCTTGCAGTCATGATACTTACAATATTCCTAAGAACATTTTTGGACTTTTACAAACGAAGGGTAGTTTAGCTCGTCTTTTTGTTCAGATCACGTGTGCAGATGGACAAGTGGAACCTGGATATACTGGTAAAATAACTTTAGAAATCGTTAATTTATCGCCATTTACGATAGAAATTCCATTTTATAGTAAAGTAGGCCAACTATACTTATTTAATTGTTCTATGACAGCTAAGGATGGATATAAGGGCAGATATAATAATGCTGCTTTTCCAACAATTCCTGAATTTTATGAGGG
>NW_019659410.1:0-326 GCF_002806865.2 Cucurbita pepo subsp. pepo
CATGCCCTAAACTTAGTCATGTCATTAGAATCCTCAAATATCGAACAAAAAATTGTGAATTTTAAAGGTCAAAAGTGACTAAAGTGTCGAACATATAGTGTACTTTGTTCGAGAGCTTCTGAAAAAGGAGTCGATACTTGATTAAAGGGAGGCTATTCGAGAGCTCCATAAGCCTCAGAGCTTGAATCTTATAATATACTTTGTTCGAGGGAGAGATGGTTGAAGATTATTGGGAGTGAGTACGAAGATCCCGAGCAAATCAGGAACAACAATAATTTTAATTTGGATTAAAATTAGGTTATTTAAAATTTAAAATACTAACAAAA
>NW_019659412.1:0-326 GCF_002806865.2 Cucurbita pepo subsp. pepo
AATTCCATTTCAGTACTTAAATTCCCAATTTGAGATCGTTCTTCCTCTCGCAATAGATTCATCCAAAGCAGTTCCTTCCAGATCGACGAGATTTCACGATGCCGTACTACACGAGGGACGATGAGGCGGTGGATGACTTCGACGAGTACGATCCGACGCCCTACGGCGGAGGATTTGACCTATTTCTGACATATGGCCGTCCAATTTCGCCCTGCGAAGATACCTGCTACCCGCACTCTGCTGGCAACGATAACGAGTTTGATTACGAGCGTCCCCAGTTTGAATCCAATGCCCAGCCCTCAGCTTATGGCGACGACGCCCTCCAG
>NW_019659413.1:0-326 GCF_002806865.2 Cucurbita pepo subsp. pepo
AAAAATAAAAATATCATTAAAATTTTAAAAGTAACATTAACCCTTGTAAAAAGAATTTAAAAAGGTTTTTACTGGGCAAAAAAATATATAATTATCTAATGTTTTTGAATTAGAGATATAATTATAAAATTATTTTTTAAAAATTTAAAATTATTTTAAAATACTTTTTTAATTTTTTAAAAATAGAGTATTAAAATTGGAAGTAATTTTAAAAATTTATGTTTTAAAATTTTGAGGATAATAATAATAATTATTATTATTAATTTTATTAATATTTACAAATCTAAAGAATGAAGAGCGCGTGTGATGCAAACATGGGTGAGGTG
>NW_019659414.1:0-326 GCF_002806865.2 Cucurbita pepo subsp. pepo
TGTGTGTGTATTCTCACAAGCTCACCCATGTATAGATTGTATTTCATATCAAAGCATACAGATTCTTTACTAACCTTTTCTTCTGTATGCTGATAAATGTGTCGTAGAAGTATACTTTTTGGCTCAGTATTTATAACTGCAGCAGAAATCAGTGACATGGTAACAAAAACCAAGTTGAGGAGATGGAAACTAAAGCTAACAGTGGAAAACTACCGACTAAGGTACCGTTTGCCGATCAAGATACAAAGATATCGGTATGGTTGGTAAAATCATAGTCTCGGCATTGTAACGAGGGAACGGTTTTTCTTGCTTACCCTGATCCAGTG
>NW_019659415.1:0-326 GCF_002806865.2 Cucurbita pepo subsp. pepo
ATGCATAGAAACACCTAGGTTAATGCAAATGACATGCTTAAAAGGTTGCTACGATCCATGCCCGGAGTAACCGTTATCTCCAATCACAAAGTGTACCACGAGACCCCTATTCCTCTTTAGGTGAGATGCCCTGCTATATGTACCATGAGCATGATGCCACGATGAACTTATTATCTCCCTCACCTAAATGAGATGCCCTGCATCACGANAGCCACCTATGCACTCATGCAGAGAAAACTAAGGGTTACTTTGAAAGAGTTTTGAGGGAACACAAGACATGACATAACAACCTCTAAGGCTTAGTTCCTGAAAACGAAACAAGTAGT
>NW_019659416.1:0-326 GCF_002806865.2 Cucurbita pepo subsp. pepo
CTTTCATGAAGTAGCTCAGGTCATATCGGGGCAGGTTCAGTTAGTCACTTTACCTTCTTCTCATTTGACTCTCCTCTCCCTTCTAGTTTCGGCTTTCAACACTTCCTCCCTTCTTTGTTTCGGGTCAGGTGAAGGAAGTCGCTTCACTTAATCTCTTTTCTTTTCCTGACTGTAAAGGTTCAAGACTGAGTGAAAGAAGAGAATGGAATTGTTCAACTAACCAGTGAATGGAAAGAACAGAGAAGAGACCTCCAAGGATAGGTTCAGGGGAAGGGTTTCNCGCATACTGTTACAGTAATATTCCCATCAAAAAGCTTTCCTTCCTT
>NW_019659417.1:0-326 GCF_002806865.2 Cucurbita pepo subsp. pepo
GTATTTTTTTTCTTTTGATTTTCTATTCTGGCCTTCTCTATTTTCTCTTTTAGTTATTACGTGCCTTTTCTGTTTTTTTTAATCTGTATGCCTTCTCTCTATTTTTTTTTTTTTAATCTGTATGCCTTCTCNCTTCTCTATTTTCTCTTTTAGTTATTACGTGCCTTTTCTGTTTTTTTTAATCTGTATGCCTTCTCTCTATTTTTTTTTTTTTAATCTGTATGCCTTCTCTGTATTTTTTTTGTTTTACTTCTCTCTATTTTTTTTTCTCGTATGCCTTCTCTGTATTTTCTCTTCTACTTGTTTCCTGCTCGATGTATTTTCTC